>NW_013672780.1:0-14169 GCF_000517525.1 Limulus polyphemus
AGATGTCAGCTTCTTCAGTCAAGGTACAGTCCAACACAGATGTCAGCTTCTTCAGTCAAGGTACAGTCCAACACAGATGTCAGCTTCTTCAGTCAAGGCGGAGTCCAACACAGATGTCAGCTTCTTCAGTCAAGGTACAGTCCAACACAGATGTCAGCTTCTTCAGTCAAAGTGGTGTCCAACACAGAGGTCAGTTTCATCAGTCAAGGTACAATCCTACCAGAGGTCAGCTTCTTCAGTCAAGGTACGGTCCAACATAGATGTCAGTTTCGTCAGTCAAGGTAAAGTCCAACCAGAGGTCAGCTTCTTCAGTCAAGGTACTGTCCAACACAGAGGTCATCTTCTTCAGTCAAGGTACGGTCCAACACAAATATCAGCTTCTTCAGTCAAGGTAGTGTCCAACACAGATGTCAGCTTCTTCAGTCAAGGTGGTGTCCAACATATAAGTCAGCTCTGCTAATCAATTTGCTGCCCAACAAAGAGGTCTGCTTCATCACCCAAGGTGCAATTCAATAGATAGATCAGCTTGGTTAGTCAAGGTGAAGTCCAGCACAGAAATCAGCTTAGTCAGTCTAGGTGTAAGTCCAGCACAGAGATAATCTTCATCAGTTAGAAGGTTTAATGCAATACAACACAGGGTAAGCTCCTTTAATTAAGGTGTAGCGAAACATAGAAATCAGCTCCGTCTCTCAGTCTTCACCACTCTCTGGTTCTGGGTAAGGAGATTCTAGCAATATTACACAGACAGTGTTAATAATGTATCCTAATACTCATCTATACACGCTTTCTTAAAAACAACATATTTTATTATTAATTTCAATTATACTTAACTCTGAACTTTGATCAATTACCTTCACAGCCAACAATTTTAAGCTTTTAACCTTTTTTAACTTATCAAAGTATTTAACATCGTAATCTCTCAATCCTGGCTACTTACCACATTACTTATATGCCTTTGCCCTTTCCACTTACCTTGTTATTTAGCCCTTTATTCTTTTCATTCTGGTAATTTAGCTCTTCATTTTGGTCACCTGCAAGCAACATGTCTCCATCTACATCCAAACCAACACTGTCATCTTCAGGGTCTTCAAAACAGAAATATTTTATGTTATATAGCTATTTTTAAAGCATCATTATTAATTCAAAATTTGAGGCTATAGTTAATCCCCAGATGCTGAACTTTTTATTTACAAAAATCACATTATTCTTAGGAATCCAGAAGTGTGTGTGAATATAACCTACTTATTTGAGAAATCAGCAAAAAACAAAATAACTTACACAAAACAGAGTGTTTCTGTTAAAGAAATGGAATACACCAAGGAAACAATAGGAAAAAACTGCTACTGTAGATTTGTTTTCTTAAAACTACTACCATTTTGTTCAGTGAGAACTAAGTAAACATAGGAATAAAAATACCATTTTATATTATCAATTGTGCACTCGCCATACTATGAAAATATATGTGTAGTAATACATTAATTCAACATAGCTTGGTGTAAGACAGTATGTGGGATATGGGTAAAAAAATTACTAAATTCAGCTCTGTTAGCTGAATTTACCAAAATTTGGCATTCATTGATAGAAAAAATTAACAATGCTGGACCATGAACATAAGAACACAGGTCACATTAGGCATTAGATTGTTTTGTGTTTAACTAAAACCTCTAAAAATGGAGTTTCCCCATTAAATTTAAGTATCTTAAATAGAAGAGACTAGAGACATTTATTTACCTAGGTCTACACCTATGAAACACAAATAAATTAATTCAACTTTATTTTCCATACACAGAATAGATGTTGAAATGAATGATTAAATACATTATGTGTAAAAGGCTTCAGCAAGTCAATTCAGTTGTGTTAAAAAGTTTAGGTTTGGAATTTCATCAAGTTTTACAATTTCTCAACAGATACTCTTTATATATTGTTAGACATCTTTAATGAATAAAAACAAAATTAAAGGCCAATGTCCTCATCATTAATTAGAATTATTATTTTTTACCTTTAACAATCATGAGATTCATGACATAAATGACACAGTTTCAACCTTTAACAGTTGTCACATCATAATGTTCTTTGTACCTTTGATCATCATCATACTATGAAGTTGTTCCTACCTTTATCATTCACAACCATAACATAAACGACATTGTTTCAACCTTTAACAGTTGTCACGTCATAATGTTCTTTGTACCTTTAATCATCATCATACTATGAAGTTGTTCCTACCTTTATCATTCACAACCATAACATACACAACATTGTTTCAACATTTAACAATTAACATGCCATTACGTTTTCCTATCTTTAAAAATCATCATGCAATGAAGTTGTTCCTACCTTTAACAATCAATCATTATTATGCCATGATAGTTCTTCATATCTTTAATAATTATCATACATTGAAGTTGTTCCCATCTTTATCAATCATAATTATGCCATGATGTTGTTCCTATCTTTAATAATTACCATACATTGAAGTTGTTCCCATCTTTATCAATCATAATTATGCCATGATGTTGTTCCTATCTTTAACAATCATCCTTTTACCACAATGGTATCCCTATCTCATAGTTCCTACAACTTGAGCAGAATGTAATTCCCAGACCTTTGAATGGAATGGGGGAAGGGGTGTCTGTGAGCCAGACTAGTTTCAGAGAATTCCACTCCTCATCAGTGACCCTGGACACTACCACCAATGAAACTTCAGACCAAACCAAGTTCTTCAAATACCTATAGAATGATAGGTTTCTTTTTTGTAAGTGTAAAACAACTTAAATACAATATTTCAAAATTCCCAGACCATTTGATCTATGCTTGCAATATATAACTGAACCATTATTTATAATAATGTGTGAAATTGAAAGACATTATTAATGTATTGTATAATAAAAACGAAACCTGAGTTGTGTGTTTAAACTCACTTTCCTAGAACATGTACAACAATGGCAGTTCATCCATTTGTTTATAACAGTGTATACAATTCACAAGTTCTTAAGTTTAATTTAAGTCAAAAAGATGTTATTACAGCATAAACAACACTACAGATTTCAATATTTCTGATGATTCGGTTTTGACTTTTAATACACAGAAGGACCATGTTTTCTACTGTAAAATGAAATATTCTTTAATAAGTGCACTTCTCATATGTCAAATTTGTATTAAAGCAATATTTTCTGATGTGTGTACAAGCATAAAACTTACAGAACTTTCAGCTGCTAACCATGCACTGCAATAGTCATATTTACAATATCTATAAAACAATTGCATGTTAACAAAATCAACCAGTGATGCATAGCATATTACATTATTTTTGCACAAGCTTTGAAGCTGAACACAACAAGTTCATCTATATCAAAAAATTAAAATCTTTGAAGTAATGTAACCATAAATTTATTGATCAATCATGTTAAAGAAAATATTTAAGTTTACTCAAGTTTTGTTCCTTCACAATATCACCAGATTATAGTTATAAATGTTAACATTTTCCTACACTAAAAATGTATTTCTGATAGAATCTGACCTCACATAATAGCTTTTCTTGAATGTGCACAAATTTTTGCTTGCCACAAGCCTTGTTACTCCCACCTACCCTCACGTGAGACAGCAGTGTGATAGCATGCAAGTGAGCATGTGACAACCTTCCACCAATAGGAGCAGGACACAACTAGCACAGCTGACTTCCTCTATGCAGCTTAACTCAACTTCACTTAGAGATTGAGCAACATAAAAAAAAGACATCGGAAGTGGGGAGAAAGGGTGGGAAAAGTGAGAAGAGGTAAGAATCTACGGGAAATACATTTTCAGTGAAGGAAAATGTTAACTTCCAATACAATATCTTACTTCTTCTCACAATATAAAAAAAAATCCACACTGACCTGGTGGAGGGACCGGTGTAACATTACCTAGATGAGTCCCCTTCAGAAAGTGCTCAAAAGAAGCCAGGTATACCATTTCCTCATGAAAAAGATGTGTCACAATAAAGACAGAATTACAGGATGAACCCCATAAATTATATAAAGAGACCCCTGGTGTACAGTGGCTAGAGCATGGTAGACCATAAGTGGGAGATTGACCTCAACCAAAACCAACAGTACCGTAAAAGGAATGCCCGGCCCATGGTAGGAAGAGGGTTCCCTATCATTCACCTCTGACATGGGAACTGCAAGGGAAGAGGATCTTCCATTCCAAGGAGTTTTGCATGTCCAACTCAATGAACACCAGTACCTCACAATAACCAATATCCAGATGACGGTAGGAAGAAGAAGAACAGCAATGTGGCAGTTCATCTCCAGTCCAGAACCAGGTGGAATTGGGAATGAAAAGTCCAGTCCATGGTAGGAGGAGGGTACCTGGTCCACTCGCATAAAGGACTTACCCAGCTGGTCCAGCTCCAACCAACACCAGCCCCCCCCCCCCCACCCTTAGTAACTGACATCTGGATGACAGTAAGAAGGAGGGGTGAACTGCATTTTACAGCCAAACCGAGAAGCAGCAGGGATGGGCAGCAATTCCCTTTGAGTTTACTCATGTTAGTCCATGAGTGTACAGTCTGTCAGTTGTCTTGTGGAACACCCCATCTCAATGGTGGGCATTACTGATACTGACCTGAATGATCATACAGTGCAGGTTTAAGGATAAGTATTCCTAGTCAAGCAATGCTTGCCAGTGAGCAGGATCCATATTTGTGAGAAAGGCCCCTGTAAACAAACAACAGTATAAAAATAGTAAGTACTCACTCATAGAGAAACTGTGGAGCTCAAGATGGTGACAGGAAGTACATGCTAACCTGTAGAGCAGAAAATGACCAAATGATGCAGATAATGCAAGATCAATGTATGGGGAGTGTGGCCCACATGCTGGCACAAATGATATCCTCTAAAGGAAGACTGAATCAGGTAGCTAGGGACCTGGTAAGGTGACAGATTTGATGGGAGGAGACTTGGAAGAGATAAAGATCATGAGGAGAAAGGGAAGAATACACCAGACAATTCAGCTGGCAAATAAAACCTGTAGGGGTAATAGGAAAAATATCATGGGAAAGGGAAGGGTTCTAATGAATAAACAAATGAGAACAACAGAAGGGAACATTGTGAGCCACGTAACACCAGAAAGCCTGAACAAGACATAAGAAGTGATTTGAACTGGAACAAGGATAAAGGTGAGAAATTGAAGGGAAGGAAACAGGAGTTAAGGACTGAAGTTTTGAGCCAAAGTTGATCCAGGAAGAAGATGGCATAGGACCTGTGATATAATGTGCAAGAGACATTGAGAGTGAACAAATGCACACACCAAGAGGAGGAGGAAAAATATTTTTAACCCTTTAAACACGATCAGACATGATTACCAACTGCTCAACTAAGACATTTATGCAACAAAAACTCTGTGTGTTCCTCACAAAACCTCGTAAGATTTTATTAGTACAATAAATATTTTGTATTATTTTTTTTTTATTAGTACAATAAATATTTTGTACACAAAGAATGACATTATTCTAATTGTGTCTTTCTAATAAAAATTTGATTTATCTATAGTAGGTATTTGCACTCAAACTGTTGAGAAATAGTTCGAGTGCCAAGTGATTTTCATTTTAAGCATAAAAATACTTTTCTTCATCTTATAGTTTTCATTATTCATTTGCATAATCTCTAGAACCTTCTAAAGGAATATGAAAAGTTTTTTAAGGTAAATTTTTGTATTTAATTTTTTATTTTCTTTACTGTATCACTAATTCTAGCTATTATTATCAATGTACAATTCAATTAAATAATTAAAATTAAGAAATAAAAAAAATGCATACCTTTTAATTTTTTGTAGAATATCTTTAAAGATGTTTTGGTTATAATTGTAATTTTGAGTATTTTCCTTTTCACATATAGTTAATTTTTAATGTTTTATTTTCTGTTCTGTCATTTACCACATATTATTCAATGGTACCATTGAGGCATGTTATAGTGTCTCTGGCAGACATGTGCAACCCTTCAGCAAAAGTTTTATGCACCATGTATATCCTAATCCTCGAAAACTGATGCAAAGTATGATGTATATATAAAAAAAATTTTAATCTTTCAATTATGCATTTTAAAACACATTTGATACGTAATTAACTAAAATATAAAAATAAGACCTAACTACAATTTAACTGTATCTCTGACTATAACATATTTAGATAAGAAACAACTGTAAGTGATATAATCAATCAAGCAGCCAACAATGCTACAGTCAGTTATCTGTACTTCATGATGACAACTGTGCGCCAATTTTAAAATAATCATCAGACTATATTGTGAAATTAGCTCTTTCTAATGACTATAGAAGTGTATGTAACATCTACGTCTAGGCTATAAAGCTCAAACAGATTTGTTGAAGGTGGGCATGACACCTATCAGGGGTTTAAAAAATGTATTACATGTTTCAACTGCATTCATTCAGAGAACTTTGAAATATATGAGTCAAAAAGTTATGTAAGTATATTATTTCTAGACATACCTCTACTTAACTGCCATTTTATTATTGAAAATGCAGTGTAAAAGTAGAAAATTTTCATAGCTGGTTGTTCACGTAACAACACTTCTGAAGTTTTAAGTAGTTTTTAAAAGTTTCTTTTTAAATAAAGGAATTCAAACTTAGATAACATAAAGTTTCAAATCATAACATACATTATAATGTTAATTTCATTCACATACATTGACAGTAAAGGTGTTTAAGTAAATTTCCAATGTAAAACAGTGACTTGCACAAGAAATGGTATAAAGGGGTACCCATTGCAAAAGGGTTAAGGAGAGATGATATAATGAAGACATGGGTTTGAGAGGGGGGGGAGTGGGAGGGCATGGAGGATGACACTGAAGTCCTAAATCAGGGAGGGGATAGCAAAGATGAAAGAAATGAAACAAAAGGGTGAGTACTGGAGAAGTGAAGAGATGACAAAATCTTGTGAAATGGAAAGTGGCTGACAATGCCACACAATAATTAGCAACAGTGAACACTGACAGCCCCTTGTTGAAAAGCCAGGTAAGGAAGAGTAGGACGGGATGGAGGAAAACTATGACGAGAAGACCAGTGACAGTAGACATACCACTTTCATCGGTAAACCACAAGGAGGAAGGTCACACTGAATGGGAAATGAGGGACGCAACCCATGGGGATTGTCTGGCAAGAGACCGGACAAAAGCCACACAGGAAGATGGAACATGGGAATAGAAGGGTGTAGTGCACCAAACTGAAATTGTCTGAGGAAGATGGGTGAGAGGGGAAGAGGAGCAGGCACAGAAGTGGAAACCCAATCCTGACTGAGAGCATCAATAGCTATAGCCAAAGGATGAGGAATATGAAGCCAAAACCTGGGAAGCTTGAAATTCAGGTGAGTGCCAAATGCATCCAGTTCTAGAGTACCTCACTGTGAACACAGCTAACCAAACACCTGAGGGTTGAGGGACCACACTGTGGGAAGAATCTTGTCAGTGCTCAATAAACAGTCCACAACCAGATTCAGGGCACTTGGTATATAATATGCCATTAATCAAATGTGATGGCTGTGGGCCCAAGACAGGAGGTCCAACATGTGAAATACAAAGAGACTTTGACTGAGTGGTCCCCTTGCTCAGTGATGTACAAGACAACCATGGAGTTGTCAGAATAGATCGTAACTGACCAGTTCCTGAGAAATGTAAGGAAAGTTAAATTTTTCCTAAATTGAAAATGTATTTACAATAATACTTACCTCCACTAACACTTTAGCTATTCCTCGACTTTGACTTTGCCCATCTAAGCAGTCTTTTATACCCCACTTAAATGCCTCTGGCATTGCAACACTCTCTATACCGACATGAATGAATCCTCTATCCTGGTACTGTATATAAGCACCTCACTCAGATAATGTAATCACTTTATTGAGACTTATGCCATCCCAGTCACTAACATCAGCTCTTAGTGGGGAGAAAGAGCAGGAAAGTGTCAGCAGAGGTAAGTATTATTGGAAATACATTTTCAAATAAGGAAAATGTTAACTTCCAAAACATACTTATCATCCGCTGACACTTTAGCTAGAATCACACACAGATCAGGGGTGTAGCAAAATAAGAATGGTACACGAGAGGGGGAACCAAACTACATCCACAACAGGTATGCTCTTCACCTGGAACCTAGTTCCTGTATCAAGGGTGGAATAGAACATAAGTAATCATCATTATAAGGTCAACCCCAACCAGATAGCCAATGTTCCACAACTTGGAGTTAGAATTAAGGGGTCTTAGTCCCTATATCCCATGTTAGTAGCTAGGGCAATTGAACCATAATATTATATATATATAGATATGCTTTTGACTGGATCCCAGCCTGTATCCATAGAGTGATGCATTCTGAACCACCGGAATCACGAAAAGAAAGTAAGCAACACCAGAAGGGACAAACTTTCTCCTCCACCTGAAGAAATCTGAAAGGCAACACACCAAGCCAAGAATAACGGGATCACATATGCCTTACTCAACCAAAGGAACAGAACTCATCTGTTTTGGAATTATGAACATTCATCCTCACTCCCCAACTGAGTTGGCAAGGTACATTCCACTTGCCCATGGAATTATGGAGAGGATGTGGAACACTGTGCTCAACCAAAGACCGAGGATGGAACCACTCCGTGTTCGAAATTATGAGGAAATAGTAGGCCTCCTTCCATGAAGAATATACTAAATCAACATTGATGAAAACTAAGGGCTATGCACACCCCAACCAGATAGCTTAGCTTTAAATCTGAATTGGTGTTACGAGTAGGCTCCCATGGAGAATAGTGCCTCTCCTACCTACATCTGGGAAAAACGAAATGGGACCAGGTAGGAGGGCCCCTAACTTCACCCTCTTCTCCAAGAGTGGAGGAAAAGCCTCTGTCCACCACCCCAGTGACTGGAAACTGAGTGTGGTAAGGACTCCTTAGCTCCACAGTAGAAACGGGGTGTGTGTGGGGGGGGGGGGATAATGCATGTTGGAGAGTCCTGAGGAACAGTGCTCTGCAAACAGTGCAATAGGCAAACAAAGTTCCCTAAATTTTTAAAAGCAAACTGACCCCAATTTATTCAATATGATGATTGGCATGATACCCTTTAGCTTTGCTAATGATAGTCTATGAGTGGCAGTCCAGCAAATTATGGTAATACCATCTGGTGAGCACCTAGATGGTCTTATGGAACACCTCATTTCTACAGAACCTGTTGCAACCAGTAGGAAGTCTAGTTAATGTGGCTGTTAGTGCAGAATTGAATTGTAAAAAAAAAGCATACCTGTCTGGGCAACACCCACCACAGAATGGGTGGGATCCAGTGACAAAAAAATGGCAAGGGATCATGCAAAGTAAAGAGACAAGATGAGAACAAAAATATACATTCCTCCTTATAATCTAGTAGATGTTGTTAAAACAGCCACAGGGGGTACAAAAACCCTCAGAAGAAGAATCTGCCAGATCGAGTAAATAATGTGAGAAAAAAAGTATTGGAAGAAGTCCACATACCAGCCTGTAAGATGTCCTCCAGCAGGTAATTGAAATGGCCAGTGAAAGACATAGAAATGTGACAAACCTGATGAGATGTGACTCACAGAAAATTCCTCACTTGTTAAGAAAGACCAGAATAAACAACATGGATATTTGCAAATCCATCTCACCTAAATAATTGGGGATAAATCTCTGGTCATAGAGGTGAGAAATAGCTGGCAAAAGAATTCTTGAAAAGGATTTATCCCCTTCCCTAGCTGCCAGAGGCTTAGAAAGAATAGATCTATCAGGACCAAACTGGAATAATAAAGAATCCAGTTCACATGGAATGCAAACAACTCTGACCTACGACATTATCATGCCAGCAACAACAAAAATACCCAATAAGGAAAAGATGGTACATGAGGCTAAAGGCTCGATTGGATGGCAAGACAAAGCATGTAATATCATCCTACTATCCCAGTTAAGGAATTGAATAGACCATTTGGGAAGAAGGATTTAAATGATTATAAAAGGCTAGATAGCACTGGGGAGTCAAAAACTTTCTGATGTTTAACATAATGAAAAGTAGCTGATAAAGCTGCCTTACATAAAAAGACAGGAGATGAAGCTAGACCCAAGTAAAAAAAACAGGTAAAAAACGAGATATGGTGGACATTTTTGGGTGAAGTGGGCTCAAACTTCTCATGAAGCACACAAAAAGCAACTTTAGAAAGCAGACCCCAATGAGCTTGGGAAAGTATGGGTGTAGAACTTTGGGTCAAGATTGCCTCAACAAAGAAGAAGAGGTGAACCCACCAGAAGATACTGTAGAAGAGGAAACCATGGCTAGGCCAGCCAATCTGGGTCTTGCAACAGCTCTGAAGTAAAGGACTGAATCATAGCCAGAACTCTGAAGAACAGATGAATTGGGGAAAGGCATAGAGGTGCAGTCCCATCCAATCTGGATGGAATGCAGCTTTCACCAAAGCCCAAGGATGAGGTACTGGGGGCCAAAATTGCCAGTAGTTGAAGCTTAATGAGTAGCAAATGTGTCGGTCATTGGAGACGTGAACTGAGAGCAAATCAATATGAAAAACTCTCAAAGGAGAGTCTATTCAGTTGAGAGTATGTGATTGGGCTGAGACGGGTAATGTGCTATGAAATCATCACCCCAGGAAAATGGCAAGCCAGAAGGCTGACATGATTGGAGTGAGCCCCTATAGAAAAATAACCAAACTGCAAGAACAAAGGTCCTAAGAACATGTGACCCCATGATGGGAAATTTAAGAGACCAATGTGGAATTCATGGAATGAATCATGACAACATTCCCCTGCAATAGATCAAGACCTTAAACAATAGCCTGTTGGACAGCAAGAAGTTCTAAATTACTGATGTGGAATATACCCTGGAATTCCTGACCTTCAATATGTGCACCCCATTCTGAAGTGACGCATTTATGAAAAGAGAAAACTTGGGACATAGGGAGAGTATAAGTACACTGATGGTAATGTTGATACGATCCAACCACAACTCAAGAACTAAGATGTTGCTCCTGATGAAGGAGACTTGATGATCCAGTGGATTGAAATTCCAGATCCATTGGTTGCACAGTAACCACTGAAAGGACTGCATGTGTCCTCGTCCTGAAGGAATCGGAGATTCTAGGGATGCCCACATCCCCAAAAAAGGGATAGCACCATTCACATAAGAGTCTGACTGCCTGTTCCATAGCCTGGAGCCAGATGGGAGTTGGCTCTGCCCGACTTAAAACATGTTGAAAAACTCATACAACTTTGCAGAAGACACATGGTGCATATGCTAGGCCAAAGAATAGATCCCTGAACTGCAGAACCTGACACCTGTCCATGAAACATAGATAGTGGCAAGATGAATTCACTATGTAAATGTGGAGAAATGCATCAGCAACATCAAACTTGGTCATCCACAGACCTGGTGAAGAATGCCAACAAAGGTTGAAAAAAGGACTCCATTATGAACCTGGGAGGATCAAAGAATTGGTTCAACCGAGGAAGATCGATGATCGTCCACCAATCTCCCATCATCTCGGGCACAATAAATAAATGGGGATAAAATCCTCTGATCAGTTGGGGGGGGATAACACAGGTTGGGAGGATAATGGAGGTGGAGAAGCGAACAGAAAGACCAACCATGATGCCAGGAACTGAAGAATTCATGGATCTGCAATGGAGAAAAACTAGGTGTCCAATTGCAACCACACTCCTACAGACCCCAACCATCTAGGGTAGACAACGATCCCATTGGGGACAGTTGGCCCAAGTGGAGGAGCCTTGAAACTAAGGATGGAATCAATTCTGAGTATCCATAAAGCAAAGAACAGAAGCCAGGGTCAAACAAATCCATGAAAATTGTGATCTGTTCAAGGTGATCACAGGGTCCAGTCTGGAACCCCACATATCCTAAAGATGATCTAGTCTGTGGAATCGAAATATACGTCTACCTAGCGGTGGTAAACCAAAGCATGCAAACAGACAAACGAGGGTACAAGGTATATCCATCCCATCACGAAATAAAGCATTAAATCTCCCAGCATGAACCAGCAATATCAGGGGAAAGAGGGAAAACGAAGTAGTACCCCTAGACCTTTCTGCCCTCAAGGAAGGAGCAGACTCAAAGGCCATAAGGGAAGAAGGGAGATGGATAGGGATGTCCAAGGGATCTGGAACAAGGTTCCACTGATCTTGTAAAGCCCACATCCACAAAAGAGATAGAACTTCTTGTAGAGTTGAAGAACGAGAGGAGGAAACAGTCTGAACCAAAAGCTCCATAGATTGCAGGTGAAGGAGAGAAGGTTGGCCTTGACTGAGATGGGAATTGAAAAAATACCCTGAGAACAAAGTATTGAGTGGGGGAAAGAAAAGACTTCTCCACCTTGACCAGCCAATCTACCCATGCAGCATCTTAGAGAACAAACTGAGTGTAAAAGTAAGATGTGACATGTAAAGGAGCTAGAAGCAGCCAGTTGCCCATGTAATGGTGGTAACAAAGGCCTCTGGAATGGAAAAGACAGGCAAAGGCCTTGACCACCCAACAGAAGATGTAGGGAGCCGAAGCCAGCCCAAACAGAAGAGCCTGGAATTCATAGCCACAACCCAGGTGGACAAAATGAAGAAAATGCCAGTATGCTGGGAGACTGGAATGTGGAGGTAAGCATCTAAGACATCTACCTTCATCATCCCAGACCAAGAGTGAACGTCCATCAAAAAGAGATAGGTATGACTCTATGGTGACTTGAGGAAGGTCTAGGAAGAAAGACTGATGATGGGGCCTGGTGTTCTTGGAGACAATAAACAAATGGAAATAGAAACCTGGTTGAGAAGGATCCACCCATTTCACAGTGCCCTGGTGAAAAAGATCTAGAACTGCCTCATACTGACCCTGGCTGGAAACTTAGAGAAATGAAGTGTAACAAACTAAAATAGAACAAACTAAGTTCTAAAAAAAAAAAACAAGTAAATGACTGAAATTCTGTGAGTAATGCTTCAGTGAAAAACACATCTAAACACCACAAGTGCCAATCGAGAAGTGAAGTTGAGCTAAGCTGCATAGAGGGAGTCAGCTGTGTTATAAGTTGTGTTGCACTCCTATTGATGGAGGGTTGCTGCATACTCATTTGCATGTTATCACACAGGTGGAAGTATCAAGGCTTGTGGCAAGCAAAAATTTGTGCATATAGAAAGCAGCACAAGTAAAAAAAAGCTATTATGTGAGAGGAGATAAAGTATTGTATTGAAAAACTAAGTTGTAAATTCTAATACACAGAATCAGACCTGCTGATAAAACACTCATAATGTTTATAGTTGCTTTTTAAACCCATGTCATTACAATGTACAATCATATTCGTAGAGACTACAGTAACTGGAACAGACACAAATGATAATGTAAGTAAATGTGTTTGTCACAGGCAGTGTTAATGCATTACAGTATTGCACCACTCAACAGTCAAGTTTTTCATTTTGTTCTTAAATAATGCTGCTTATTAGATTAAGTAAAAAGTGTTACTAAGTAAATCCTTTACAAAAAGTACTCACATTTATTTTCATTATGGTCATTGTGTTTAGACACAACGAAAAACATTAACATATAGCCTGTACTTCAACATACTAACACTATATAATCACCATAATAATTAATAACTGCACTTCAAGAGCACACTGCAGTCTGAAAACCCATAGTTTCAAAACAAAACCAAAACTATTAATTCAGTTCTATCAAGCTGCAGATGGTCATCTTTACCTTCAGTCTTTATTTTTTCTTGTCCCAAACATCTTGTTTGTTGCTTGACAAAATGTAAATTTTCCTTATATACTACTCAGATATCTAATACATTCAATTACAGATTATTAAATAAACATGATGTATTCATTAAATCTATATAAATAAAATAAGAGTTTTGTCTGTACATTGCTTAGAATAGTGTACTTTTTGCATATCTTCACGTTTCATACACCAGAGAAGCCGAAACAAGCCTTATCTCAATTTCTGTCTGTCTGTGTGTCTGTTGGTAACACTCGCGGACGTGTTTTTGTTCGCTTTTCACGGGAAAACGAGTGCACCGTTTTCGATGAAACTTTTTTTTCTTTGTTTTATAGATGTGTAAGAAGGTTATAGGCTACTTGAAACTGTCATACACCTTTTTGAAAGAAAATGGTGGCTGCTCAAAAAA
>NW_013672780.1:14880-18702 GCF_000517525.1 Limulus polyphemus
CACTACAAACACACAAGTACGTTTTTTCTAAGTGACACAGTTAACACATGGTCCACAGTATCTTTTGTTAACTTATATTTAATTGTTATAATAATGTACAATAGAAAATGTAAAATGTAATGTAAATAATGTACAAGTAATTTGTTTGTTAATTGTTAAATTATTGTATTATTTATACACACAACCCGTACGAAGGACGGGTACACAGCTAGTTATATATATCATTTGATAAAATGATCTACTTAGCTATTCATTAGCACAAGTTCTACTCTTTCCATAAAGATTCCTGAATAACACATAGCACCATATTTTTGAAAAATATACACCATATTATTAGTTACTATCAATGAAACATTCTGTATTTAAATATTTTTTTGAATTCACTTTTTCCAAACCTTGTTGTTATCTCCTAATTACTGATATTATACATTGCCATCCATATTTTGTCCTATTCAGGTTTTACTTAACTATCATTAGTGATATTCTACCTGTCTCTTAGAGATACTGCCTGTCAATGATCCCTGCCCAAGCTGTACTTTGCATTATGACATTGTATGCTATAGGTAATGTTTAATGATTTATGTTTTGTTTTGTAATGTTATGAATTAGAACAAATTACTGATAAATTATTATTTCATACAATTATTATAGTTTTGATAATTAATTGAATAAATGTAAGTACAGATATAAAATAAAATAAAAACTCTCCAAAACTATTACATTTGTTCCATCTTTTTTGTTTTTCATTTTGACATCTTTCAAACCTTTCCTACACAAGTATGTAAATGATATAATATATATCCCAAGTATTACTATTCCTTTCATGACTATTGTCATGGGGGCTGTTTTATTAATGCACTAAACCTTTAAGATCAAAATAACTTTATTTAATGAAAACAGCCTATCTTTAAATAGTAATTTGTAAAGGTCTTTTAGGCTGTAGTAAAATGATCTTCCATAACTAAGTTATAGGAAGACAAGAAGAAGCCTTATGCATAGTCTTTAAGCATCCTTTAGACAAAAAACCTAGCTACTAGTTACATAATCTATTATGACTGCCTTCACACTTCATTATAATTAATGGTAAACAAAATGATCAATGTATACAAAACAATATTTATGCATAATATATGCATTTTGATGTGCTAAGCTCACCAGAATTAACCTGTATGTAATTTTTTGTGCTAATGATAATTTATTTCTTTGCTATTCATGTCCTAGATGCATCACTGATTCACATGAAATTTCCTGATGTTTCCCAGGCTGTGAATACAAAATTCACTACATTTTCTCAGTTACCCCAACCTATGGGAACTATGCTATATTTGACAATCTTCGTTATGTTCTTCCTACCTTTAATAAATGACATACTAGGAGTTTATTCCTATCTTTAACAATCATAATAATGCCATGATGTCATTCCTACCTTTTGCAGTCATAAACATCTTATAACATGGTTCTTACCAATCATAATCACAACATGACTGATGTAGCTTCTACATTTTTAACAATCATAATCATGATATGATACTGTTCCTACCTTTAAAATCATAATCAATATATTGTTTTTTTACTTTTCTTTTCTCCTTAACATGACTGCCTGTATGAAGTCGTCTTCTTGAAGCTGCAATCCTATTAGCTAAAACATAATCACCATGTTCACTGTCCCACTGTCTCTGATTGTTTACTAATTTAGCATTTTCTCCAGGTAAGGCTTTCCTGTGAACATTAACAGGTTTCAAATCATTATTGAGTTTTTTCATTGGTTCACCAACAGGAAACTTTGGAAGACCTAAATGATTAACATTCTTCTTGGTTTCAATTATCCCACTTCTACTGACAAAATTATTTGCCATTTTTCTATGGTTAAAGTACATTCCTTCACTATTAGCTAGGTCAACTTTTGGTTTCTGCAACATTTTAGGAGAGTAAAACTGAGGTACATTTCCAAACTGTTTCCTGATGTTTTCCTCACGAACAGCCGGTTGATGAAGGACCTAAATTAAAAAATAATAATTATTATACTGAAATAATAATATTTTATAAGCCATCAAAAACTCAAAAGTCATATGCTAACAACTCTTAAATTGTAAGGGAAAGCAATTTTAAACCACAGCTGCCAGTTTTTTAAAAACTTTGATTTCAATATCTTTAAGAAGAAACTGTCAAAAGATGCCAAATCCTAATCTAATCTGACAACTAGCAACCATTCTTACACTTCCATGGAAGTCAGTCTCTCCTGGTTTTACCAAGTACTGGTTTATTTTTTGTGCAGTAAAACTATTGGGTATTTGGTTGAAATTAGTGTTGGACTGGTTATTTCTTCCCTTGATGGAACTTGCAATGGATTGGTGAAGTTGAGACTGCAGCTGCTTATACTGGGCTTGTAAGAAGTTCAATTCATCCTTAAAAAAAAGAAAAATAAGGACAAATTCTGCTATAATTATTGTAAGTTATAATAATAACACAAAGTGAACTTTCCATGATTAAAATGAAAAAAATTATCCTTTACTTACTAAATCATAGTGACAATAAAACTGACAACTTTTAGACTAGATATAAATTTACCTCATGACAATGCATCTGAGGACTTCTGGAACCACTGATCACTTGAAACAGTTTAAGCCAGTGCTACTAGGTTTGAAAAATATCCTTCAGTGAAAACAGTTTTATCTCACGCTACATGGGACTTTGAAATATTATCTCTTATGAGACATGATTTCAATCCATGCTACCAATTTTCAAGAATGTCAATTGTTAACATAGCTGTTTTACCCCTATTTTAAGTAGTTACGATATATCATCCCTTATCAAACACAGTTTTCATTCAAACAGCCATATTTTAAAAACTAGGCTAGGTGATCCCAACATTCACTACACTTATAAGGTTTCATGGCTCCCTTGCACCCCATCACTAAAATCATAGTGGGTAGACAGTATTCGAACTATTCTGGATAAATGTATTTTGGCTTTTATGATTCCTCCTATTTCAAGAAATCAAGATAAATCAAGTGTGAAGTGACACAAACTGGCTTTTATATACATCAGATTATTTTAATCAAGCAAACTTTAAGCTTTTTAATATTGATAGCTATAGATTTTTCAAATAATAATATATGACTACAATTAATATACTCCATGTAATTTAATGAATTGTACACGAATGACTTCTCAAAAACTTTTGGCTGTAAATCTAAGCACAGAATTATGAGTTACGAGTAGGAATTAAAGTTATTAAAGGTGTTAAAAATGAGATTTTCTTCATTTTGAGTCTCAAACATCTATACGTATACATTTGTTAGATAAAATAATTATAATATGAAACCAAATATAACTACATACACAAGTGTACCAGACCTCCATTTTAGAACAAAACAAAGTGAATACCATTTGCGAGAACATATATTCTTTACTTTAATTGTCAATTCATTATCTTCAAATCGTACCAGACAAAGATCACATTATTATTATATGACAAAAAAACAAACAAAAAACCAAGTAACAATAACCTTGTACAGAATTATCACTATCAACTTCACTAAAAATACATGGTTGGGTCATTGTAAGTTATTTTAAGTTTGTTCATCTTTAGTTTTAAACCAAACATCTTTATTTATAGAGAATTTTTTGTTTAACTCGCCCATTTTCTACTTGCTTTAAATTGTGTTAAACAGTTTTGGTGAACAGCAGCATCCTCTCAAGACTTTTGCCTAAAGTTGACACAATAAACCTTCTCTTTAACCCTCTCCAGATGGGTCACAGGCCATGTCATTGCATTTATTGACTCGTATTCAAAATTTTATTGAACTACTATTTTCATGA
>NW_013672780.1:19008-21807 GCF_000517525.1 Limulus polyphemus
ATTATAATTCAATTTTAGTATTATACATTATTTAATTTCTTAATTTAAAAGCAAATATAAAAAAAAATTCAGTTAAACATCGATTTTTGTGTGTCATATGGTATGTTGAATGCAGCACTGGTTCAAATTAGATGTGTCTGATGTCAAAATACTAAATCAATAGTTTTATATGAATTAGGAACTAAAATTACTGATATGGACAAGCTAGAATATAAAATAAAAACCTCCTATCTTTTCTCTTTGCTGATATATCACTCATTATATGAATCAAACACAGTGGTCCCGCTCAACTCTTTCCATTTTTGGAAACGGTCCCTTATATACACTTACTTTAACATATGATATGTGAAACCATTCAAAAACTCAGAATGTCCCCCTAGTGGCTTTCTCAGCCATTTTCATGTGTTCGGACACCATTTCTTTCTTTCAAACCAAGATTTCAAGGAGGTAGGTTGTGTCTTTAGTCTACTTGAAATTTCATAATTTTTTAGACCCAATTACAGCTTAGTTACTAAGATTTATAAAATATAGTGGAATTCTATGGTATCAATATAGTAATTCATGATTTTTTGGTTATTCAACTGTATATATACAACCTAAAAAAATTATTTAATTTCATATCCTCCACGTGCAAAATTTTAAACTTATGTCAAGCAGCAAAGGTCGTAACTAGAAGAGATAATTGTTTGCTTTACTTTTTTTATTCATTGTTCTATGTTTTAAGAAAAATAAGTTAAAATACTTATTTCCAAAACAGTAATAATGTATATACATATATATATAATGTATAATAATGGAAATGTGACTGTATCTTACAAAATACTAGTCTACTAAAACACAGCCAAGACAGGTCACTTTGTAAAGACTAAAGGTCAGTTTTATAATATTTGAAAAGGTAACATGAGGGCACGTGTGCTGCATCATTGTAACTTCTGTATTGTTAGCCAGGCACGGCTGAAAGGTAAAAATAATAAATACATATATATAAATGTATAATGCTATGAGATTTAAGCTATTTAGTCTAAACATTTATGTTTTTGTGTTATAATTTGTTGTTATTCTAGAACAAAATAGGCATAATTTATATTCATTTACTATTTTTTTATGGTGGTTACAAGATCAGTCAAATCTATTAATTAGTGAAAATAACAGATAAATTATAAAGTTTTTTTTCTTAAGAAACATTTGATTACTATCTGGACATTATAAAGATTTCACATGTGAAATTTGAAAACTTTCTGATGCATAAAAGTATTTTTAATCCTAAACTGAAAATTACTTTGCATGATAGATAAGCAAAATGGGAAAAGATAAAAAATGCATGAGAAAAACATTGCTTAACAAACCTTAAGACGTAATAAAAAAATTTGATATCTTGCATATGAAAACATTGTAATGTTTACTGATAATCTGCCAAATTTCTTGAACATACACTTACTAAATTTAAAAGTTACAACATAAAAACTATAACAAGCACAAAATGGTTACAAGGTTGGTCCCAGGGACCGAGCCCATGCTGAAAAAGAGTTAATATCAACAACTCACAGATTTCTGCTTTATATCCCATTCCTGTTTCAGGTTTTGGTTTTTAAGCCCTTCCTTTTCTTTCAATACTTCTTGAAGCTGCACTATAAATCAAAAGTTATAAATTTTAAACAGAGAGCAACAGGAAACTTATTTTCTACATTTCTGTGACAATACAGCACTAGAAAGATATATTTCAATGTTCTCCATAGGAAAAAATTTAGTATTAACATATTTCTTAACATTTCCATAACATGTCTTCTTAACCCTCTCACCTTTACTTGGCATGACACAAGGTTTTAGTGTCTTACATTCAAAATTTTATTAAACTACTTTTTGTTTAAGTTATACCACTAAGAATAGTATAAAATCACAGCTAATAATCTATATTTTAATAGTATAAAAGTTTTAATTTCTTAATTATAGAAGGCAATATTTTAAAAAATCCTGAATTTCCACTAGTGTGACCCACTATGTCATCATCCCTAATTTATCCATCACCCCTTGAAAATGTACAAAATTAAATGTAAAATACTCTCTATAAAATCGTTATTCCTCAAATAAACCATAATTTTTATAGCCTTCAATTTTGTTTGGTTACAGAGCTATCAAATGTAAAATCAGACCCCTCCTGCCACACCAACCTGTCACATTCTCTCTCTCACAATTTGTTGATAGTTCTCTCTTACATTTCATTATATATTACCTATAATCAATAGAAATTCAAGGTTTTCATCAATTAAATGATGTATTGTATAATGTTGTATTCTGATTAGAATATCACCAATTTCACTCACAGTACAAGATTCGTTCCCATGGGAAAGTTAACAACTAGCTTGGATGAATTTGTAATGGCTCCTGTCGCATAGTTAAAAAGCCAGGAAAGTTTTGAGAGGTAAGTGCATTTGTCTACATTTTGCATGTTATTAGTCAATATTCTTTGGTGCATTATTTAATTAAATAAAAATTATTAAGTGCATTACTATCTATAGTATAAAAAATTAGGGTTAACTCTCTTAGAAACCCGAGAGCAAGAAAAAAGAAGATTGGGTAAGTACTTTATTTCTTGTTTTGATATTTGTTTATTATTAAAAAGTAACTAAAATCTAAAAATATGGATCTTTTTAAGTTATTTAAGACTAGATTAGGTAAAATAATTAATAATAATGATATAATTTAAATGGTTCATGAGGCATGCATGCGAGCTGCTCGTGGGTAATTTTTTTTGTATATAAGCCCGGCTAATAAAGCGGAGAAATAAGAGCAGATAGAGAG
>NW_013672780.1:22017-39433 GCF_000517525.1 Limulus polyphemus
GTGACTGGGAAATTCTGCATATTGCAAAGTTGTATTGAGAAAGAATAAACTAGTTTTATTTAAGAAAGGACTTGTATCGCTGAAGTTCCTCGGGAAGAATTTATACCAGGAAATTAACAAACAAGCAGATATGTAACAGTATGTATATCTTCACAAAATTTAGCAGTCATTCA
Source organism: Limulus polyphemus (assembly GCF_000517525.1). NCBI lineage: Eukaryota > Metazoa > Arthropoda > Merostomata > Xiphosura > Limulidae > Limulus > Limulus polyphemus. The sequence goes on from NW_013672780.1 coordinate 22,191, forward strand.
GTTCATATTATAAGTAAAGACTTTAATCGAGTACAAAGAAGTCACATGGTTGGTCAAATTGACCAAGCCCATGTTGAGAGAGTTAATATCCATGAAAACATTATATTAAAATATATATTTATGTTCATAGAATGTCTTTTTTTTATCTGACCATGGAGTTTGTTGGATTCAAGTTCCTTCTGCTGTTGCACTTGTTGAAGCTGGCTGGTCATTTCTAATTCCAGTTGTTGTTTTTCCTCCTTCAGGAGAGCCACATCTTGCCTGAGCTGACCTAGTTCCTTTTGAAGTTTCTGAAAAGTGTCCTGAAATTTGTAAGGAAACTACAATAATGGACATATATGTTAATCAAATAATAACCAAAGAATTAAAAAAAACATTTTCTAAGTCCCTTTGTTGATGTTTCTCAAATAAACTGATAGAATAATAGCAACATACTTGGTTATAGTAAGAAATCAATATCTTGAAATGTACTACAACACTTTATTAGTAAGTCATCATTGGAACATAATAGGAACTTACTCTGTTTTAGCAATAAATCATTAGCTTGTGGAGCAGTAGTCTCTACAATGATTTTAGTGGGAAATCATGATTCAGTTAGACATTCAGAAGTTAACATTTTCCTTATCTGGAAATGTATTTCCAATGGGTACTCACCTCCTCACACAGAATAACTTGATCCCACAAGCATCTGCTTATGAGTCTTGCATGCCACTAGCCTTGAGCTAACTCCAATCTCATAATCACATGTTTATCATGAACTATGCCAGTGCATGATAACATCATCATGTGATAACAGCCCTTCATCCTAAGCACTTGCACTACAAAATAACTTCATTCTTAGATGAGGGAAAACAAAGTGCGCCAGAAATGGGAAGGGTGGGTGGAGATATCTATCAGAAATACAGTTTCAAGTAAAGAAAATATTAACCTCTGAGATGATACCTCACCTCTTCACAAAGAATAGCTAGAATCCCTCATGGAAATAGTAGAGGGGCCAGTGCAAACATTAAATCTAGATAAGCTCCCTTCAGATATGCCTGAAGGGAAAGCCCATGAAGTGTGACACCTAATGACAGGGGTTCATATAGATACAAAAACATCACAGACATCTCCTCTAGACCAGAGTTTATTCTTCACCCACAAGGAAAGAGAGGGGAAGGCCAAAAATCCTCATGTGTTGCAGGGATGGGAAGAATTTGTGCATGACCAACCAAGCTTCCTCATACAAGTGGTCCTCAAGCCAAGAAGTATAGTGTGGTTAGGTCATGATTAAACTGTACAGTGTGTGTTGCACCACAGCTCAACTAAACAGACAGAGATGAGCATGATGAACCTGTCCTGCTGTGGGAGAAGCACAAACTAGCTGCTTGAGGAGTGACCCACACCAGACAGACAGTGTCACTAATGCCATACTTCCCACCTGTACACAATCAATGAGGAACTCTCCAAGGTCCACCACCACAGCAGCTATGAACTGATGAATGGCAAGGGTCTCCTGTGCTCCACTTAAATAGGGAGGGGGGTATTTGCATTGGGAGTGCTCAAATCCCCATTTGATGTCTGCCAGAAAAGTCTTTTACTGGAGACAGTGCAATGAGTGACTGTGAAACCCTATTTTTAAAACACAACAAACAGAAGCCAAAGAAGTGGGTAGACATTTTTCTGTTGTTAGTTTTATCCATGACAGTATATAGAATGGCATGGTCTGGATCAGACAATTAAGTAGTGTGAATATCATGAGGATGCCTCTCAATGTCATGCTGAACACGTAATCTTAACAGTAGGCACTTGTGGAGCCAGGGTAGATGGGTTGAGCACTTTCCATTACCTCTGACATGAAGCAAATTTTGGGGGATAAGCATATCCTGGTATGCAACACCAGCCACATGAAGGGATCCTATAAAAGAGAAAAGGGTGATGAAAAAACAAAATGAACATACCTTTCTCCAAAATGGTGATTAGATTGAAAAATAGAAACCAAAGTGAGTTGAAATCCCACAGAAAATAAAACAGCCAAATGATGAAGATAATGGGAGACAAATGAGTGCAAATTCATCCACATGCCAGTCTGAAGGGTCTTGTCCAAGGGTCAGCAAAAGACAAAGCCACCCAATAATCAGCTATGTTGGAGACCAAAAATCCATGTTTGAACAACCATATGAAAAAGGTAAAAAGGTTGGCCACAGCAGGATGGCTCAGAGAAAGGGAGTGGTGGGTGGACCAATGTAAAAAAAACTTGTCACTTCTATTGATAGATGGACAAATTTGAAGGATGACAGGAATGGAATAAGAAGAAAGCTACATGATCAAAACAATAGTCTGGCCCTACAGGTGATGTACCAGATAAATCCCACATATGAAGATGAAGGGAAGACACCCCTAGGTGAAAATGAGGTGAGGTTGGAGCAAGAGAGAGGAGTGGGGAAATGGGATGGAGGAAGAAGGGGGGCCTGGACATTCACTGATGAAGCAGAAGAAACCAGGGTTGTGTAGGCCAAAGAGTTGCCACCAACAGGATCCAACAAGTAGTGTTGCCAATCAAAGTGAGGACATGAGGGAGGTGGTGCAGAAAAGGATAGGTATACAGAAAAAGTTGAGATCAGTCCTGGCCGAGAGCATCAACCACCAGGTCCGAAGGATGAGAGACTGGATACCAGAAAAGTGGAATTTTGGTGTTGAGAGGAGTAGCAAAGGCATCAATGACAAGTGTGTCCAACTGAGAGCAAACCCAATCAAAAATCTGAGGATGGTGAGACCACTCTGTGGTAGATTCCAGTCTGGCTAACACAAGCAATCCACCACCAGGTTCAGAATCTCTGGCACATGACAAGCTATAAGACTTACTAGTCTCTGGTACATGACAAGCTATGAGACTTACTTGATGGGAATAAGCCCAAAATATCAAGTCCAATGCATGGAAGCTTAGAGTCCTGGAATGGGTATCCCCTGATGGTTGATATAAGAAACGACTGCGGAATTGTTTAAGTGGATCATGACCAACAAATCCACAAGAAGAGAGAAAAAATGAAAACATGACCAAGGAATTGTGACAAGTTTAATAATGTAGATGTGGAATGAATGCTTGTCCAGAGCTCATGCCTGAAATCATGTCGTCATTCAGAGATGTGCTCCCAGCCTGAAAGAAAAACATCTGTGAAAAGATGGATATCTGGTCAAGAAGGCAGCAAGGGGATGTCCACCATGGTATTGGCACAGTTAAGCCATCAAGATAAGTCCTCTAGAAAAGGAGAAGGGAGGTGCATAATTGAGAACAATGGGTCCTGAGAAAGGTTCCAATGGTCCCGCAATGTCTGCTGAAGGAGGCACATGTGTGCATGGCCTAAAGGAATGAGTGATTCTAGGGAAGCCAGAGTCCCCAAAATGGAAAGAACCTAACATGCAGAGTGTAAATGAGAAATGTGAATCTTGGTGACAAGACATTCAATTGCTGGCAGACAAAGTGGTGAAGGCTGAGCCCGATTGAGATGAAAGTTGAAGAACATGCACAGATGTACCAAATATTGGGTAGGCATGAAAAAAATATCTGAAATGCTTGACTAGTCAGCCTAACTACACAGTCTCCTGCAGAAAAATGTAGGTGGAAGAAAAGGAGTTCAACCATAAATGGGCAAGGAGAAGCCAATCATCTATTTGATGTGGAACCTCAGCAACAATCAATAAATATGGCAGATGAATGCCCCTATGAATTGAATGAAGATGTAAGGAGCATAAGCAATGCCAAAAGGAAGAGTATGGAACTAGAGAAAAATGGAGAAAATGTCCAAAATGAAGAAAATGTCTGAAGGATGGGGCAATTGGAATTGTAAAAAAAATTGATACGTCTACCTTGGTCATCTACAGACAGAGTGAAAAGGACTACCAGAGAGAGAAAAGAAACCCTCTATTCAGAACTGTGGAACGACTAGTGACCAGTTGATAAGAGTAATATCCCAGAGTAAGGGTAAAAACTTTTTCAACAGCATTCTTGCCATAGGGATCCATGCTGCATCTTAAACAAGCTGAAGATAAATGGGGTCAGAGGGAGGAGGAAAGAAAACATGGAGATAGGAAGAAGAAGTGAGTGAGAACCTGAAGAACCAATCTGAGATGAGAAACCAAGGAAGACTGAGGACTGATGTCTGGCTACATGAGCCTAAGTCTCTAGAGTCAATAACAACACTGAAGACCTTCAGATAATGAAGTCCAGTAAATATCATAGAGATAAGCAGGCGAACATTAATTACAAGAGCATCCTAATCCAACAAGTTCCAATACCAATTTACTTTTTGGGTTGACACTGCAGTTGCTTATATTGGAATCACACTTACTTTAGCTTACTTTGTTTTAGCAATAAATCTTTAGCCTGTGGAGCAGCAGCATCTACAATGGTTTTAGTCATAACTCATCATTTGGTAAAGCACTGGGAGCTTTTTTAAATTAATTTAGTGGATACTGCAGCTGCTTATAACAGACTTGTAGCTTACTTTGTTTAAGCAATAAATCATCATCTGGCAAAACACTAGGAACTAGCTCATAATAAATGTTTTATTGTAACATATTACCTTTTCTGTAGACAGTTGACTTTCCAGTACAGAGAGTTTTTTTCTGGAATCTGTAAGTACAAGCACACACAAGTATAGTATGTATCATGAAGATAAACTGGGTAGATACTTTCATAAACCTTTTAAACAATGCAACAACATATATTAAATACTAGCATAACCACGGGTTAAACACTAAAACCTATTTTTACACACTTGGTTTGAAATGTGAAATTGACAAATTAAGAAGATTGTGAAAAACAAATTATCTGCCATATTAAGTGATTTTTTAATCAAAATATGTTAGACCTAATGGCTACTAGCATAACTAATGAACTCTTTTTAAACTAGATACAAACATTCCTCTTACTTCCACTCCTGTTCTTTGTGGAAAGAATATTTAATCTGATGATAAAAATTTGTCTCTATGGTATCAAGACTAAACTTGGCATTTATTGGTTCAACCTATTCTCAGTTTATTCTTGTTACTTTGACTACCTTAAAAAAAACTGATTCAACTACAGTGAAACCTCATTAATCCAAATGCATTTGTAATTCTTCTGGATTATCAAGACATCAAACCAGTCACTTTGAATACAACAGAGACACTATTAATAGCATGTGTTTATCAATCAATAAATGTAAGAGTGCATCTAGTTAGCATGGGATTACAACTGATAAACAAAACACAACTGTATGTACAGTAAATTTATCAGTTTATTATTTTATGTTATCAATAATTATACAAACTGCATAATCAAAGTAGCATATTATTTCATTATCTTCACATAAATCATAATTTTGTTCATACTAATGACTTATAGTATAAATGATACTTAATTCATGTATTGTATTCTTGTATAAACACACATCATGTTTTAATGATGTTGATATTTATAGGTATCTTCATTTTGGAGCACCGTAACTCTACTTGACTGTAGCATAAATCACTCTTATGACCTCTCAATGTCTGTTATAGTTTATATGTACATTTTTGCTGTGAAGGTTGTTCTAATAATACTGTCATAAACCAGTGTACACAGTAAGTGTAGGTGTTTTTTGGTTAGTAATCATCACCTGGTCTTCTATTCTAATCGACCCCTACTTGTGGAATCGTATATAGACTACTGAATCATATAAACATAGAAAATGCATATTTGTTATAATAAATATCTGTTCAGAGTTCGATTGTGAATATATGGTTTATCAGTTAGATTTCCCATTGTGAAGATTTGTCTATATTACAAATCAATCATATGGTGAATAATCCATATTTGTCAATGTCTGGACTAATGAGATTTCACTCTAATACATTACTTGCATCTATGGTATCCCTAGATCTAGCATACATTACAAAACTGATGGAGTGACATTATTCTTTGATATATTAAATGTACCACTATAACACAACATTGCTTCATTATTCTTCTCTATAAGATTATTCAAGTTTAATATTTGTACTAACAATAACCTAAACATTTTGAACATAACTTAACAAAAAGGAAGGTAACAGAAAGAACACTCCAAAAAGTATCAAAACATCAAATCCAATAATTAGGACCATTCACAACCATATATATCTAAACAAAAAAGTTAAAAAAAATTCAACCTATCAGCACACATTGTCAAGTAAGTAATTTCATAAAGTCAGTAAATTTCAATACAGCAGGGGCACAACTTATATTTCTCAATATTAAAACAAAATGTTTTCATTCTGACCTAGTTAACTAAGATTGTCAAGATCCATTAGTATAATAGAAACATTTTCAAAATAATCGGTCCTTCCTAGTCTTAGTATAGTCAGCAAAATCTACATGTTGTTGTAAGCTATGTTTGATGTCTTAGATGTTTGTGGCTAGAGGGAGTTTTTAAATTATATGATGAGCACATGATACAGTGACTAGAATTTTCTTAGAAATACAAGTTAGGTGACATTAGAAGAGACTGTTAATTGGTATGTGTGTTTCTTACAGTAGATGATTGATTACAAAGCAACAGAAGTACAGCAAATATATAAACTTATCAAGTTAATGACTATTTACAGTTATTTGCAAGGTGAGGCCTATTATTAATTCGTTAAACTGTTCAAGTGTAAATATTACAGTGAAGAAATAAAATGCTTTCGTTCTCCCTAAGTGGTCTGGTCTTTTCATTATTTCTTACCTAACAATAGAATCTGTTACAACATTATATTATTATCAAGAAAGATACTGATATTTTTGATATATATATATATATAAATCAAAGGTTCCAAAATAAACTTAAAGTCCTGTTATATCATATGTAACTTTTATGTTCATTCACACAATATTTTAAACTATACATTAAATTCTTCCCCTTCAAAAACAAACTCATGAAATGGGTCATGTTATTTTATGGAATGAAGTTAAACTTTTAATACTCTTAATTCAGGAACTGAATTTAGATTATAGCATCAATTGAAATTTTATGTGGTAGGTTAAAATACTTTCCATTAAAGAGAAATGACTGATTAACTAGCATCAATATTCAGTAATGGTATGACATTTGGAGTTTATACCTAAAATGTTAACTTAACCCTTCCATCCCTAATTTTCTATAATGTGGCAATTATTTCTCCTTTTTAAATTCTTCTGTTTGTAGTAGATGTCACTCCTGATATTGACAGTATGAAGCTATCATAATGTGTTAAGTTTTAATTGATGGTTGTCGAGGCAAATTAGTCATATTTTATACAAGAAATGTTGTTTTTATTAGTGAAAAACACAGTAAAGGGACCAAACTGTCAGAAGTCTGATATTAGAGAAACTGGTTTAGACACATTTGTGCATCTTCTTCAGTCTCATGTTGTCTTCTGACAGGTAAAACTGGTCAACAAATGCCCTGATCCTGGAATTCCCTTAAGGACACAAGAGGTCAGGAAGTTGTTAAGCTTAGTGACCTTGAAAGGTGTTAAAATTAGGCAGGCTTCTGATTAAGCAACTTTTGACGATTCTTCTTTTTAAGTAGTTATCCTTTTCGTATTTGATTCTTGTTGATTTCCAATCAATTTGATGGCCAGAATCTCTCGTATGAAGAAAAATAGCATTGTTTTGGTTTCCATTTTTATGTCTTTTTTTATGTTCAGAAACTCTCTTGTCAACACTTCTTCCAGTTTCACCTACTTAACCTTTCTCACAGGATTGACATGGTATAATATAAATGCCATGTTCATTATCAGGTGTTTTTCTGTTGAAAGTTAGGTTATTTTTAATGGTGGTTGGTTATTTGTATATGATTCTAAGGTTATTCTTCCATAATATTTCATCCTGAGGTTCATTGGTTGATCTTTCTTTATCTTCAAGGAACAAGGTTTTTTTTTTGCTTTGAGATGGCAATTTGTAATGAAACACTGTAGAAAATGTAGTTCTTTGAAAAGAGAAAAGATATTTTTAATTTCATGTTCAAGCGTTGTCGGGTGGTATATTCTATATGCTCTAAGAAAAAATGAAGAAATAATAGATATTTTGACCTGTTTTTGATGACACAAAAAAAAGTGAACAGAACTTAAAGAATTTGTTGGTTTGTAGTATACTGAAAGGACTGGTTCTGTATTTTTTCTGGTTTTCAGTTTGTCGGTTTACGGTATACTGAGAGAACTGGTTCTGTGTTTTTACTGGTTCTCAAAACATCCAAGAAAGGAAGTTGGTCATCCTTTTCCCATTCAACTTTAAATTTGATAGTTGGTTAAAGTTGATTAAGGTTGTTCAAAACACTTTCAAAATCACTTCTTTTTTGTTTGGCCACACAGAAAATATATCATCCACATTTTGGAACCACAAAATTTTTGAAAGGTTTATATTGATGGAAGGAACTAATTCGGTTTCAAAATATTCCATGAGAAGGTTGTACAGTATTGGAGACAGTGGATTTCCCATGGCCATTCCAGATTTTTGTCTAAAATACTGACCAAGAAATACATTGTTGTTTACACAGGCAAGATATGTTCAGTTCAGGTAATTTTCTTTTAAGAAATTCTATGGTTTCTTGAACTGGTATGTTGGTACATAAAGCTTCAATGTCAAAACTTAACATTTTTCCTTTACTTAGGTCAATGTTTTTAATTTTGTTCGCAAAATTTAAACTGTTTTGGATATGCGACAATGAGATTTTTCCAACAACTGGGGATAGATGTCCTGCTAACCATTTAGATAAAGGGTATGTGACAGATCCCACATTAGAAATTATAGGTCTCAAGGGACAGTCTTCTTTATGTGTTTTAGGCAAACTGTACATGTAAGGTAAAGAAGGATTAATACACTTTAACTTCTTTAAAATATCTGGGTAATCAGCAAGAATTGTACTTAGTTGTCTGTTAAAGTCAGACACCTTCTTATGGTAAGGGAGTGGAGCTTAATTTTTCATAAACATACCTTCTAACTTTCTTTCATCAATGATTTTGTCTAAGATAACAATTTGGTTAGTTTTGTCTGCCTTTGTGATTACAATATCGTTGTTCAGCTGATACACAATAATTTAAAAGAATATAAATATGCCATCAACGTTTTACATTTACTAGCTGCTAACAACCATGCACTAGTTTTGTAAATACTACAGATATTTTACTCAAATATTACATACATTATGTTCTTTATACTTCCTACCTTCTTTTGTCTTCTTCTCCTGTTGAAGGGTTGTCTCCAGTCGATTCTTGTGTTCATACACCACTAGAAAGAAAACATTTCAATTTATAGTGTCAAGTTGATTCTTTTGTTCATACATCACTAAAGAAAAAAACCGTTAACTCATAGTCTCATGTCAATTCTTTTCTTCATACACCATTAGAAAGGACATGTGCAGTTCAATTTATAGTCTCAAGTTGATTAGAGCAGTTATTACATCACTTAGTGTCTTGTAAAGAAATCAATTATCCAAGTAATTGAAATATTGCCATTATGTTTGTTTGTTGTTAAACACAAAGTTACATAATTCAGAGAGGGGTGGTGTGCCTCATGATTATAAGGTCTCAAGTTCAATTCCCATTGCCACTAAACTTGCTCACCTTGTCTCTTTGTTTGTGCAAAGCTACTAATGGTATTTGCCACTGTCATTTTTTTACATTGTGTTATATTTATAATTAGTTAACAGCATTCTTTAATGTTGTATAAGCAGGTATGGATCTAGGGAAGGTGTTCAGAGAGTTTGACAACCCCAATCCTTGTTTTTTTTCAGAAATTAATCACTGTATTCTCTAGTGTTGTATAAGCAGGTGTAGACCAAAGGAAGTCCAGACCCTCCCTCAATCTATTCAGAAATTAGTAACTGTATTCTTTAATAGATAAAATGTTACAAAAATAAATAAAATAACTAAGTAGATGTTAAAATAATTTTAATATATTTTGAAACAAGTCAATCAATATTTATATATTTCTAATGAAATAAACCTTATTATAGAAATGTTCTATATAAAATAGAAATATATATAATGTAACTCTGTCATTCAAAGAATCTGTCAATCCCATAGCTGAGTTACAAACTGCTTTAAAATCTTTTTCTGGTGTTTAACCTTGAAGTTGTGCAGAAAGAGAATCTCGCTGCTGTGTACATTTTTCCCAGGAGCTCTGTACATTTTTCAGTTCTGAACGTGTAGTAGTAAAGAGATATATAATAAAAAAAAATGCCACCCCTGCAAGCACAAACAATACGTTTTTGGGCCGAGAATTTCGCAGTGCAAGTCCACCTGTCATTGCCACCTGAAAAAAAAGAAAAGATTTATTCTATATATTGAAGAAAATGAATTAGATTAGCATTTTTAAAGCCTTCTTAAGTGACTTGCTAAACTAAATATTAAAATACACTTAGATACATGACTGTATTGAGGAGATAGATATGATTATATTTGAAATACCTGTACAACAAAGAAGTTTAATATAAAACAAAGTCTTGTTAAAAAACTAAAAATTATGTTAAACTTAAGCCTAATTTTAATAACAGATATAAAAAAAATCTTTTAGTGTTAAGCTTATAATTTGTGCAAGTGTTTATGTGCAAGTTATAGTGTAAAATTAATTTCTACAATTACCTAGAAAATAATATCCACGTGGAACTTAAAAATGAACCGAATTAGTTGTAATTTGAATATAAATGCATCATAGTAAACTATATATTAGTGAGTGTTCCTAACCTATTATTTGATTAATAATGTTGTGGTACCTTACTATAAACTCAAAGGATATATACTGCTTCTGTGAACCATGAGTTCTAAATGTCTTTCTATGCTAGCCTTGTTCTTTTGATTTGCCCTTGTCCAGGGTTACTAATAAGGGATATAATTCCCCAAAATCAATATAATTCAGCGACAAATGGTAAATCAAATAATAGATTGAACTTCATATTCATCATAAGTATTTTGGTATAAGACTGTAAGATCTGATTTCTTTTCATCTTTGGCAACAATCCATATTAGACAAAACTTAATTATTTTGACATTACATAGACAAATTTGAAATACAATTTTTTCAATTTCGTTTTATTTTATTTTCTATGGAATCTTAAAGAAAGCAAGAAAATGTTAATAACTTAGCAAAAAGTTTTTAACAACATTACTAAGAAATCAAAAGTACAAGATAATCAAATGAACAAATAATACAAAAGCAAAATTTCTTCCAGTAATATATCTGTCAAAAAATTTTATATTAACTCTACAAATAAAAAGTAATTAAAAAATTAATCACAATTCATCATATCTTAAGATCTCTTTATTCATTTTCTGTTGAGAAAAAGGTAAGAAGTAGAAATTTCCAAGACTATTCAAGGACTTAACAGAATAAAGGTTGCTAGTTTCTTTGGGCTATGTTCTGAAGACAATAGAACAAAAGTTTAAAATTATAGAAGACAGGCTAGGTTCTAGTTAAGACCGTTATCTTTCTAACAAGGTGATTGGCATGTGGAATGAGTTCCCATCACCAGTAGTGGAGGCTGTATTTAACAAGATTAATAAAGAAATCATTGATTTCCTGAAAAATAAAGGGTGGGCTTAAATATTTTTCTCTTTCACAGATAGGTATGCAAGGATGCTCTTGAAGAACCAAAGGGTCCCTTGTCATGTGCATGTTAAGCCATCCAGATTCCTTACAAACACAATGAATCAGGACAACAGCTAAATAATTACTGGTTCTCACTAATTAGTGGCAAGAAGCATCAATATACTTATTTTAGTCAAAATGTCAACAATATGAGATAGTAATAGCTTTAAAACAATATAGTTCACTGAAAAACATCAATGTATTGGATATATTTTAGAGATATGAAACTGCAACTGATTAAGGTTCAATATTTACACTCAAGCCATCAAATGAATCTCCCATTAGTCTAATCACTCTTATTGTTATTATATAAAAACTACATTTTATACATTTCATGTATGCTATGGCTCCCATTGTCTGTGAATATCACCAAAGCTGGGACAGCCTGTGCAACTGGGGCTAATACACAAACATAACGTAAATCCCAAAAGTAAAAATTCATTCAGGTGAATAAATCTTTATTTTAAACAAAAAGTCAGAAAAATTGTTCAATAATTATAATCACTTCTCATTGCTGATAAACACAGTTGTATCTCTTGATCAATATGGAGAAAATCTTACATCATTGTTAGACTTAAAACTTTGGTCTGTTAATGACTATATACTTGAGGGTCATGAATTGACCATTTAAAAGACTATATATACAAGATATCTGATGACTAGAAACATATGATTGTTCAATGCTCTAATGTTCATATGTATTCACATTTCACATCACAGAACAGGGCTTGGTGGTATGACAGTTTCATGATACCAGGGTTGAGTGTTTGAATCTGACCTTTAACAACTGGTTTTCTTAGCTTGAGAAATCTCTTCTTTCTGAAGTGTTTCTCTTGTGAGATGAAGCCTTGTCAGGAATTATTATTATTTTTTTTACATGAATAACAGTAAGAAATAGAAAAGCAAAGAATGGCATATAATATTAATATTCAATGCATATGTTATTTTATCAAGGTTATACCGAGTCAAATTATGTTAGCTTTGATTATGATAGACTAGGTTTGATAACTTTAATTAGGTTTGGTTAGTATGTAGCTCACCTAATTCTAACTAGTATTAATAATATATAATTTTCCAAATCATTTGTATGCATATTAAAAATTGTAAATTGCTTTCACAACAATCATATAGGAATTTTTATTTGACTATATTTTATACACAACATCCATGCAGTTTTTGTTCTAAAGAATACATACATAATTTATAACTTGTTTTCTTTATTAATATTACATACACAACTGAGTACTGTGAAAAGTGTTGTGTATGTTACTACAATTACAAAATTGAACTAGATAAATTTAATCTTTTAATGCATATGTTTCCTGATCAACAGTAGTTATTTTCACCAGACTATTGTGTATACACTGCTCAACCCTACAGACTACAGTTTCAAATCCTTAAAATATATATGCCGAATAAATTCGATTGTTTAAAGCTATTACTCTCCTAGGTAGCTGACGTTTTACTACGATATAATTAATAAGTAAATTTCACTGAGACCGCTATTTAAAATAATTATACAGAAATCAGTGTACATTAATTAATTTAGGCCTCAAAAGTCAAACTCTAAGAGTAAGATGCTCATCTACACAGTTTTGTTTGGATAGCGTATTATATTCTATTGTCAATGGTAATTATTACGTGAATTTACTAACAATGTAACTGAGAATGAAATGATAAATTACATCAACTTAGAATCTAGCTTGAAGTTAGATTCTAACCTACAAGTTAAACTCAAACTTTAAAGTAAAAAGATCAACTTCCAACATCAAACACTAACTCTAACGTTGACCAGATTGCACCAATTTCTAGTTTCAATTATCATAGTTATAACTCAGGTTATCTTAAGTAAATAACTAGCCTTACACCGTAACAAAACTTTTCAGCCTTTTGTGCAGAGTACGCACAAATTAATTTGACTTACACTTAAGTTAATTACAGATATTAATTTGCTAATACGGTCATTCACCCGTCCCACATATTCCAAAACATACACCCTAGTGCTGCCACATAGTAGGTCATTTTGCTGTTAATATAATGCTTATAAAGAGACAATAGAGTACGATTGAGTTAAAAATTTGTATAGTTTTTTCCTCTTAATTAGTATTTGTTTGTAGTTAAGCACAAAACTGTACAATGGGCTATCTGTGCTCTGCCCACAACGGATATCGAAACCAGGTTTTTAGCTATGCAAGTCAGCAGTTAGTGTTCCTATTAATCATATATCGAACTTCTAACCTACTGTAAGTGTAATATAAAATTATACTTTATACTTAGGACGTAATTTTTGGGAAAATCTAAACATTTTTGTAGCACTCTTGATTCCAATTTATACCAGCTAAGAAGATTTGGTGGTGCATTGATTCCAATCTAAATCGAGTGTGATATGATATGCTGACATATTTTGTGTTTTTCACCCGTCTTTAGTAATATACAGAATTAAAAAATCGATTAGTGTTTATATGTAGTTAGGGCATAAACACATAGTCCAGAAAACCTTTGAAATTGTTTTGTTCTGGTTGTCTTTGCATCTTGGTTGTTCTCGATAGCAGGTAATATCTACTCTGTCCATTCTTATTTAGCAACAATGCACATTAGTGTAGAATGGAGTGAACGGTTGCAGTCCTTTCACTGGACAAATGTTGTGAGAGATAGAACAGTCATATAATGACGCTATCAAAACGAAAGGAACCGAGATTTTCTAAAAGTTTGGAGCCTTAATTACTTTCAGGGTTATTCCCGGTTTGTGAAGTATTTAATTCGACAGAGATCGGTCTCGAAAAAAAGAAAGATGCTGAATCATTAATTAATCCAGTAGAGACAATTGTCCGTTTGTCTATGTAAGTATCCACGTTTTTTTTTGTTTGTTTTGCTTTGTGTTGAAATATAAATTGTTTTAGACTTTCCATCATGTACACAGTCTCGATATTCCCAAAAGTTTATAATTCGGTGGCTTTTCAAATTCAAATTACTTTACAAATGTCTTACTTGGTCGTCTTATTATTAAGTGGACCTATCCGACACTTGCATAAAAATCAGTTTATTTGAGATTGTCACAAGTAACTATGAAGTAGAAATTTTGGCACCATGACCACAGAATTTATTGCAAAGTCTTCTATTTTGGTTACATACATTTTGGCTCTTGCTTGAACTCTTGTGTTTAAAAATTGTTTAAAGGAATGCTTCTGACTTATAGAATGTCATAATACCTAAAGCAGAAGTACTTTTGAGCAAGAGGGAAAGTTTCTACCAAAGAAAGACATTAAGATAAAAAAAGGGTTGAGTCCAAGAGAAATCCTCTCCTTTACATAAGAATTTTGCCCATACTGCAAAGGTCCTTCACATTGATCAGTTGATAGCTACCGACTCAGAAAGATCTCCCAACATCTGGAGCACCTAAACCAGTAGATCAAACCTTGCCCCTGAAGATCAGTATCAGAGTAAGGGAGGCAAGGGTGACTGGGGGTCATTGACTTGCATTTGTGGTTGGCAAGTTCAAGACCACTTGGGAAAGTTTCTACAGAATTCCCAGGGTGTTGCCAGCCAGAGTACTACAGCCCCACTGTCCGAAACGAAGAAAGACTGGATTTACCACTGGTGAACAATCTCCAACAGTCATAGCTGTTTTCCCGGTAGAATAGAGATAGGCGTCCATGGGTAAACCCCACGAACTATGAACTCTGATTTGATATGTACCATACTACATCGGAAATGACTTCAAACAACACCTGGGATCGAGTAGGAAAGTGGGACAGTCCCACAAGTTGCTGTGAGCAGCTGGTAGCCCTGCCAATTACTCGTGTGAGTGTTGGGGTCTCTGAGTACATCTATCAGCCTGCATCCACAATATCTCAGCTAGGCATTAGCCAAGAACCAACAAAGGAGAGGCTTTGGCCAATACCGCATGTCACTCAACAAAGTTAAGTAGATTATGCCCCCAATATTTAGAAGTGCAATGAAAGAAGACTTTGACCATTGTCTGAAGGAACAGGCTGTCAAATATTTGATCCTGAGCTTAGAAGGGTGACCCTTGATGCTATTAAGCACTTGGAAGAGGAGCAGCAAGATAAGAACTGCAAGACAGTAACCATGAGTTGGGTTATTGTTTTGACCCAGTGCAGAATTTGGTAATCCATTACACTGATTTCAAGGCATAGAGAAGGAAAGACACCAAGAACTAGCCTCCTATGTGGCCAATCTGCAATGATTGCAAAGGAAGGTCTATCTTTCAATGGCATTTTCAAATTGTAAGAACATAAATGTGGATAAATCCAGTGAGGGTCTTCTCAGTGAAGCAATGTAACAACTGGGTGTGGTGGACATCTTCTCTTTAACTGTTGGTTTTAATCATAGCACAATATGAAGTATCAGATTTGGTTCAGTTGTTGGAGAGAAAAAGCCTGCAGTAACAGCTGTAGCAGCTACACCTTAGACAGACAGACCTAATCAGTCACCTCCACGGCATCAGGTTAGACCTGTATTGAGGGTTAGTCAGCTACTCACACAACTCCAGCCCTGCAATGTGACCACACTGGTTTCCAGTGAATGGTTAGAGCTATCCACGTTCATCTATCGGGTACAGGCCAATGATAGCACTTCCTTGACTTTGTCCAGAATGAAAGGAGTGAAGCATTTGCTTTGTTCTAGAAAATTGACATAGCCCAAGTTGGGTTTTGCTATTGGCTTGGGGTAGTACAGGGGACTTTTTGCACTGAATAGTTTAGTGGTCAGCCCAGATACTTCAGAATGTAGTTCATACCTGTGAATGTAGAAGCTTACACCGAAGAAAGATGCTTTTTCTACATATGTTTTTGTATTTGGTCATATTTTTGAGTCTGTAGCTGGGAACCTGAAACTGTGTTCCAGTGGATAAATAAAGTAGACTTGAAACTAAAACCAGGAAAGTGTTCCCACATTTTAGAGAAAGATGTGGTCTTCTTTAAAGACTCTGTTAAGATAGCCATGGTGGAAGATTGATCTCATCCTGCACTCAAGTGAGAAGACAGCCGTTTCCTCAGTTTTTTGTTGTTGTCATATTACCAATGATTTGTGGCCAACGTTTTCTTCATCTGATCTTAATGAAGTCAAATGCACTTTATCCCTAAAGTTTACTATAGTAAATATTTCAGTGCTAGCTTATTCACCATAAGAAAGTGAGTTCCTGTTAGATACCAGTGCCAGCGACAGTGGAATCAGAGTAATGTTATCATAGGTGCAGGACAGAGTAGAACATGCAAGAGCATACAATAATCATACACTCCCAGCTCTTGAATGCAGATACTGTACAAAAAGAAAGAAATGCTTGCAGTTGTGGTCTGTGTGAAACACTATTATCACTATTTGTATGGTAGATGGCTAATCTTCCAGGTTAACCATGCTTTGCTCAAGTAGATAATGAACTTTCAAAATGCAGAAGGGATGATAGCACATAAGATAACAACACTGCAAGAGCAAGAGAAGCTAGTGATTGCAAGGAAGTAGTTGTTATGCATCTGCCTGTTTGATAATTTCTGGTATAAATTCTTTCCGAGGAACTTCAGCAACACAAGTCCTTTTTTGACTAAACCATTTTATTCTTTCTCGATACAACTTTTAGTAATACACAGAATTTCCACACTCACTTTAAACTTAACAACCATTATAACACACGCTATAAATC
>NW_013672781.1:0-3723 GCF_000517525.1 Limulus polyphemus
CAAAATAAAAACCAATTAAACACTATTTACAAAAGTATAAAAAAAGTATGAAACATTGACCAAAATGTTTATTGAAAATGTACAATGTTTGGCCTAATTTTGACTTTTTAAAGTGTGCATAATAATCTAAAACAAAATATTATTGTTCAGTTATAAATATTAGAGAATGATCATTGAGTGAGTGTGAAGAATCAATATCTAGTTTAAGTAGCCACTGATCACAAGATTTCATATTGGATGTATTGAATAAATAAGGTAAATTCACTAGTTGTGTTTTGTGTTTATATAATCAGGGTTTTTCATTATGTTTATTTAATTCGGGTTTTTCATTATGAATAGATTTTCTGAAAATTAAGATAACCAGAGTAAAGTATGATACAGGGATTGGCATTTCCTTAAGTGTTCTGTCAGCTTGTTTTTGTTCATAAGTAAAAACTCTGTTAATTATTCTTAAAATGGAGTAAGTTCCAGGTTTACTCTTTGTTATTTATAACATGTTCAGTAAACTTTGTATGTTTGTTTGTAGTAATATTGTTTTTGATTACATTATCTAATGATATTCTAATAATATCTGTGAAGGGTAATGCTTCACGTAAAAAAAATACAAAATTATGTAGACAATTGTGTTCTTGTTGTAAAAAAAATAATTAAAACTACTTTTTTTATTTCAGGTGGAAAGTTTACTTTTAGCCAAATTGATGGCAATCAATAGTCCTAATTTTGATTTCAACGCCTGTAATTTTACAGAACAAAATATGTATGGTAGTAAAAAGCATGATGGTAGCAGTAAAGAAGGAAGTGGAAGAGTAGCATTGTACACACTCACGGGGATTATACACAGGTGAGACTAACTTACCTTTTCATAAATATCACTTTGAGGTGAGTTTATATTTTCACAGGTATTGTTGACAGATGAGTCTATTCTACAGGTATAGTTAGAAGGGAGTAGTCTACAGTATTACAGGTATTGTTCACAGATGAGTATTCTACAGGTATTGTCAGAAGGGAGTAGTCTACAGTATTACTGGCATTGTTGACAGATGAGTCTATTCTACAGGTATTGTTAGAAGGGAGTGATCTACAGTATTACAGGTATTGTTGACAGTTGAGTCTATTCTACAGGTACTGTCAGAAGGGAGTAGTCTACGGTATTACAGGTATTGTTGACAGTTGAGTCTGTTCTACAGGTGTTGTTAGAAGGGAGTAGTCTATGGTATTACAGGTATTGTTCACAGATGAGTCTATTCTACAGGTATTGTTGACAGATGAGTCTATTCTACAGGTATAGTTAGAAGGGAGTAGTTTACAGTATTACAGGTATTGTTGACAGTTGAGTCTGTTCTACAGGTGTTGTTAGAAGGGAGTAGTCTATGGTATTACAGGTATTGTTCACAGATGAGTCTATTCTACAAGTATTGTTGACAGTTGAGTCTGTTCTACAGGTGTTGTTAGAAGGGAGTAGTCTATGGTATTACAGGTATTGTTGACAGATGAGTCTGTTCTACAGGTGTTGTTAGAAGGGAGTAGTCTACGGTATTACAGGTATTGTTAACAGATGAGTCTATTCTATAGGTATTGTCAGAAGGGAGTAGTCTACAGTATTACAGGTATTGTCAGAAGGGAGTAGTCTACGGTATTACAGGTATTGTTCACAGATGAGTCTATTCTATAGGTATTGTCAGAAGGGAGTAGTCTACAGTATTACAGGTATTGTCAGAAGGGAGTAGTCTATGGTATTACAGGTATTGTTCACAGATGAGTCTATTCTACAGGTATTGTTGACAGATGAGTCTATTCTACAGGTATAGTTAGAAGGGAGTAGTTTACAGTATTACAGGTATTGTTGAGAGTTGAGTCTATTCTACAGGTGTTGTTAGAAGGGAGTAGTCTACAGTATTACAGGTATTGTTCACAGATGAGTCTATTCTACAGGTGTTGTTAGAAGGGAGTAGTCTACGCTATTACAGGTGTTGTCCACAGATGAGTCTATTATACAGGTGTTGTTAGAAGGGAGTAGTCTACGCTATTACAGGTGTTGTCCACAGATGAGTATTCTACAAGTATTGTCAGAAGGGAGTAGTCTACGCTATTACAGGTATTGTCCACAGATGAGTCTGTTCTACAGGTGTTGTTAGAAGGGAGTAGTCTATGGTATTACAGGTATTGTTCACAGATGAGTCTATTCTACAGGTGTTGTTAGAAGGGAGTAGTCTATGCTATTACAGGTATTGTTGACAGTTGAGTCTATTCTACAGGTATTGTTAGAAGGGAGTAGTCTATGCTATTACAGGTATTGTCCACAGATAAGTCTATTCTACAGGTATTGTTAGAAGGGAGTAGTCTATGCTATTACAGGTATTGTCCACAGATGAGTCTATTCTACAGGTATTGTTCACAGATGAGTCTATTCTACAGGTATTGTTCACAGATGAGTCTATTCTACAGGTATTGTTCACAGATGAGTCTATTCTACAGGTATTGTTCACAGATGAGTCTATTCTACAGGTATTGTTCACAGATGAGTCTATTCTACAGGTATTGTTCACAGATGAGTAATCTACATTATTACAGTCTGACTCTGCCACATATATTGTTTGCAGATGAATTTGATTTACATTCATGTATTTGTTCACAGATAAGTCTAATTATGCTGTCAGAGGTTTTGTTCTTAAGAGAGTCTACTTCTCATTGTCACAGTTATTGTTTACTTAGTAAAAAATTGATTAATAAAAGAGCCAATGCTTTGCATTAACCACAGATATTGGTGGTTCTGATGTCTGTTTTTCTTAGTAAATTATTTTTTACCTTTAAGTTTCTGTACTTATTTTTATAATCATTTTTAACAATTGAGATTAAAACATTTTATAAAAAATAAATTGAACAATTTAAGTAGAATTAAAGTGAAAATTGCTGTTTTATACTGAAGTATCAATTCAGATAGGGAGTTGACAATTTTACGTCACTCAAGAAGACCAAACTAGGCCTCTCAGTTTGATAATATAGACTTCTAAGTACTTTAAAAATTAACATCTAGAATCAAAACCTTTATAAACATTAATTTTTGCTTAATACTTCTACCAGTAATAGGAAAATGTAAATATTATTGTTTTTAAATATTAATAACATGCAAAAGTTATAGCTAGAGTAGCAGAAGTTGATACAGGAAATGTCATGTATTTCATTGTTGACTATTTAATATAAAGCTTTGATACTTGTTGTTGATAAGAATAAATGTTTGGTGTTAAGGAACAAATTTAAAAAGTTTTGGTTGAAAAACAGCCACTTTTTCTTTCAAGTTATACATTAGAATGTAACTACAACACAGGACGCACAGTGAACATTATCCCTCCTGTGGAACTTTTAGGAACTAACCTCAGTCCACCAGTGACAAGAAGAAACACACCACCTTGTTACACCCCTGAAATATTTGAACAGGTGAGATTAGATTGTCATAATTCATTAAAAGCACCTTGTTACACCCCTGAAATATTTGAACAGGTGAGATTAGATTGCCATAATTCATTAAAAGCACCCAATGGCTTTCTTAAAAACAGAATATACTTAATTATAGTATTTTGGCACTTGTGTATAAAGTTAAAATCATAAATAATATTCAACGTTACACTGGTACACAATTAAAAACATTTTATTTAGGCCTATCTATGGCCTTCAAAAAGTTGACGACTCTACATGTTTTGACATTACAACGTCGTCCTCAGGAGT
>NW_013672781.1:4541-12893 GCF_000517525.1 Limulus polyphemus
TCATACAAAGGAGTAATGAGAACCTGTCGGAAGATCATACAAAGGAGTAATGAGAACCTGTCGGAAGATCATACAAAGGAGTAATGAGAACCTGTCGGAAGACCATACAAAGGAGTAATGAGAACCTGTCGGAAGACCATACAAAGGAGTAATGAGAACCTGTCGGAAGATCATACAAAGAAGTAATGAGAACCTGTTGTAAGATCATACAAAGAAGTAATGAGAACCTGTTGTAAGATCATACAAAGAAGTAATGAGAACCTGTTGTAAGATCATACAAAGAAGTAATGAGAACCTGTCTGAAGATCATATAAAGGAGTAATGAGAACCTGTTGGAAGATCATACAAAGAAGTAATGAGAACCTGTCAGAAGATCATATAAAGAAGTAATGAGAACCTGTCGGAAGATCATCAGTTCACTGTAAGCTGCTCGTTACATCTCATTTGCAATACGACATTCAATTTTGGTCAAATTATTTAAGACAGAAAATTGAGTTATTGGAGAGGGTTTAGAGAAGACCTCCCAGGATAATTCCAGATTTGGTGGGTTATTGTAAGGGAATATTTTGAAATCTCTTGACATACTTTTTGCTGGAGAAAAGAGCTCGGGAGGATTGATTAAGGTTTTAAGATTATTAGTTTTAGAATCCATAAATCTAGTTTTTTTCTAAAGACATTTTCATACAAATTCCATTAAGGCAGCTTTAGTTTTCAAATGGGGTGGTTTTTTTCCTTGGGTATGGATTCAAATGGGTATTTTGGAAATTGTGGTTGGATAACTGAGAAGCATTTCTGTATGTAGTTTGAAGGCAGTAGAAAATGATATAACCTAAATGGGCCAAATTCTTCCTTGGAAATTAAATATGTATTTTATATAAACAGTTTAAAGCATTTCACACAACAGCTTAATTTCTAATTAATGTGACTAATCTGTCAACTTACAAGCTACAGAAAATGGGTGGTTACACCCCCCAATTACAATGGTTGATTAATATATTTCAGAAAAAAACAGGTAGTTGATTGAGAATTTTCTAGAGGAGTATAGACATAGAAGTTTATAATTGGTCTTTGAACCAAATCATTGAACAGTTACTGGTCTCAAGTGGACTTCTTTTGTAGAATAATGTACTGTTATATTGTGTTTTACTGCATTAATGCTTAATCTGTTGATTAAGATGCTACAAGAAGTCATTTTTAAAGTGAAGCAGTAAGTGAACACTAATGACACTTGAATGAGAAATCATTCTAAAAAAATTAGGAAAAATTCCAAGACAAACCCAAACCTGTGTAGCTTTATATACTTAACAATTTTTTATTCTATCATCTAATTTATTAAAAGTTTTGATTGTTCTAATTAGCTGTTTGCACATTTTAGGAGATTTTGATTTTCATTCTTTTATATACTATCCTGATTGGTAGGTGGGTAGAGCCTTGGCTGTATCACTTCTTGACCTAATTAATAAAAACCCTGTGTCCAGGATTCCTCTCACCCCATATCGTACCTTGGATGGTGTGAGGGAATGGTTGTGGAAACACCTCAATATCTTCAGTGTTTGGGGCTCTCCACTTCGTCATTCTCGGTACCACAGCTGGAGTGGACAGAGTCTGCCTGCTAGTACGATTTGGTAAATAAGATATTTATCTCTCTTGTCACAACTTAGGAATGAAGACTTATAGTGTATGGAAGAAATGACATTAAGAACTTTTTTTATATGTGATTTATGTATTCCCATTGTCTACGTACACAAAACGCCTGTGATTTTATGGTATCTTAACTGGAAGCATATTAAACTGAAATTTTACAAATCAAGCATATGTTCCCTGCAGCAAAGTTTTGTATTAGTTACTACTAATACTATCGTGTTTTGGCACTTGTGTATAAAGTTGAAATCATAAATAATATTCAACGTTAAAACTGGTACACAATTAAAGACATTTTATTTACGCTTATCTATGGCCTTCAAAAAGTTGACGACTCTACGTGTTTCAACGTTACAACGTCATCCTCAGGAGTGAATTACAAGACAATGCTACTAAAAAGTTATAAATACTTTAGCATTGTTTTGTAATTCACTCCTGAGGATGACGTTGTAATGTCGAAACATGTAGAGTCGTCAATTTTTTGAAGGCCATAGATAGGCCTAAATAAAATGTTTTTAATTGTGTACCAATTTTAATGTTGAATATTATTTATGATTTTAAATTATTTACTAATGTTGAAATAGAAGACGAATTTGTAAAACTATAAGGCTTAGGAACTAGAAAGTTGATAAGTGTATGAAATATGTGTATCTGTTGGTTAAATATTTTAATATATTTTGTTTTGAAAGATAATACTGAAGCAGTCATCATCATTGATGATTTTTTCAAACTCTGAAATTATGGTCTTAAGTTGAACAAAAATCTGATCTGACAGTAAATATTATAAGATAGCTTCAAAGGATAATTTAAAATTGCAGGTTATTTTATGTTTTGTTACAAATATTCAGGCTTATAATACTCTTGAAATACAGTGGCCAAGATCGGTGTCTCCTATATGGGTTTTGTGACCAATGTTTCAGTAATAGGTTTAATGTTCCAATATGGGTTTTGTGACCAATGTTTCAGTAATAGGTTTAATGTTAATAAGTATGTATAAAGAAAGGATGTTATGGTTTTACACTCTGAATTGTAGTTTCTAAATTTTTGTAATTTTGATCTGCCAACTGTTTTTAAGACAGAACAGAATCCTTTTCATGTACTTTTTGTCCACTTTGAAAATGTAGCTCTTTCTAAAAATTAAGTGTAGTCTAATTATAATGCTTTCAGTTCACCAGGAAAAAAGAACACTGGTAGCCCCAAAGCAAACATCAGAAGAAGTGTTTCTTTACGATACAACCTCAGGCGATTTCGACAGTCAGAACACTCAATTAGATCATCAGTTTCTAGCTCTTCCTCTGTTCGGAAAGCTCTCTCTTTGGAACAGCTCCCTGCTGATCTCAAAAGCAAAACACCAAACATTTGTAGGAGGTTGCAATTTTCTTGTAGCCAGGAAGGTTTAGGTAAGAAATCAAGTGATGTTAAAAAAAGTTAAAATGTTCGTGTAGCTAGGAAGGGTTAGGTGAAAAATCAAGTGTTAGTGAAAAGCTACAATTTTGTTTTAGGACGAAAGGTTTAGGTGAGAAATCAGATTATTTAATATATTTAAATGATTATCTTTTTTGCTTTTAACTTCAGTTAATTTTAATTGAGAAATTAACTAAATTCATTTTTATTTACTTTTATATTTAGATAATATACACCAATATCATAATAGTATTGTTTTTCTTTTAATTCTGTTAACTATATAGAAATTAAGAAAATCATGAATTATAAACTTTCTGTAGCTGTATGTAGTCGTGGTCCACAAGCTTTTCATTCCAAGAAGCAAGAGAAGAATGTAAATAAAACAGCAGTGGCATATAGTGAAAACTTGCCTTGTATCTTGGTGAGCAGCTCTTCTATCTCTGTTGTGAAAAAAAGATCATTTGAAGAACAGTGCTCTTCACCAGTGAAATCAGAGTCTGATCAGAGTAAGATAGATAATGTGTTATCCACTTCTTCTGATTCAAACAAGAAACTTTTTCCCATGTCTGTAGAAAACAGGTTTAAAAAGTCCTCTCTAAAATACAAGTCTAGCAGTGATTGTGTGAAGAGCAGTCGAATTAGGAAAGCAAAAGTCCAAACTAAAATTAAACCGGGAAAAAAAAACGTACAACTTGATAAGAAAGAAGATGTAGGTTTTACAGAGAGTAGATGCCCAACTAGCCTCTTCAACAAGTTCAAGAATGTATCTAAAAGGGTGAAACAGAGGTGTTCCAATACGCTTAGTGAAAAAATAAATCTTCAACCAAAGAATTTAACCACTGGAAAACCTCAAAGAGAGAAAAAAGCATTAGGAACACTGGGAAGTAAAACAGGTAAATTCAAACATATTTCATTCATAATAAGTTTATTGTTTAGTAGGTTTAACTGATTCATACAACATATGCCAGCTGTATCTGAGGCAAGCAATCAAAACAAGGTATTTCTAGGTCACATTTAGAAACAAGATTACAAGTTATAACACTCTCCTGTGTATTAAGTGATTATAAAACAGTCAACAGAGAATTCTGAAACGGTACCTCTCCTCACATGAATAGGAGTTCTCGTTCAGTAATGCCCTTTATATGCAATTTTTTTTACATGCCACAAGCCTTGAAGCTCCTATCATGTGACAACCCTCCACCAATAAGAGTACGACACACACTCTTGACACATGTGTCGCCCTCTATTCAATTCTAACGAACTATCGCTTCTCTTTTGGCAGTACTTGTGTTGCAAAATTTAGTTTTTGCTCTCTTCAAGTTTTTTTTTCGTATGTTTGTATCAATTTCTCTCAACACGTTTACTGTTTATTATACAATAATGATATATGTAACTTGTTGAGTTATTTCGAAGTGTAATTATTTTATATTTTGATCCGTTTATGGAACTTATTATTTCATTACAACTTTTAATTTCTTTCTGCCAACACAATAGTGTTTGGTTATTCATTTTGAATTATGAATTCTACGTTACAATTTCAGAGTTTATATGTTCTGTCAGCACATTTACACATGCTTCAGGTGGCAGTATTTCACGGGGAATTTAACGGCTTTACTTCATTGGGAGATTAATCGTCTAATGAACTGACCTTCGTCTGGCCTCACTTCGAGTTTGAGGGCTCACACGTTTTGCAATACAGTCTGCTGAAAGACGTAATACTGTTATGGTTTTTGAATACTTTTATTGTTAATATCATTATCCATAGTTCTTTAGGTTCCATAACATAAGTTTTGTTATATTTCATGATTTTCATTATTCTTCTTCCTATTCACTTGGTTTGTGTGGAACCCTTGAGCCAGAGTCCACACAAGTCTTCTCCCAATATTGTACTTAACTAATGTCAGGTTAAGAATTTTATTTTGTTTGATTGAGCTTAATAAGTGTCTGTTATTTTCGGTTTACCCATGGTTCTGTTATGGGTTAATCGAAAATTGGGTTAAATATCTTTTCTTCAACACATAACATCACATACATATATTCATTTCACTACACACACTTCTTAACATTTCCACTATATCGATTCTATCATTTTCGTCTTTCTTTATGGTTTATAATTTTTAACGTTAATTTCGTTTACTTTATAATTTATACTTTTACCATTAATTTCGTTTTTGAGGGCCTCTGGGGCTGGGGTCCACCCTACTTGCTCTCAATATTGCTCACCTTCCAATTGTGGCTGAACCCATTTTCAGACAACCTAGATTTTGTCAGTTTCCTCCACCTTATCATGGATTACCTTCCATCTTTACTGCAGAACCTGCTAGGCCTATCTCTTTTCTTTTAGACACATTTCATAGTATATTCCCCTTCTCATGACATTGTTCCATGAAGATCTTTTTTGTCTCTATTTTGACAGTGAGTAATCGCACGCTTCACCCTTTACAGGCTTCAATTCTTTTTTGCCTTAGCTGACTATCAGGCACATTTTCTTCCTGATTTTGTCATTTGCATCATTGTTAATCCTATCCATTTTATCCCCTACCTAGTTTTTTAGCTTCATTTTACCCTATTGACTCTCCTACAGTTAATGTTTACCTTCCACCTTCTTTCTTAGGCATTCCACTTATATTTAAAGATTTTTGTGGGATACATTCTTCCCTCCATATTGGGCTGTTTGCCATCGTCAGTTCTTTTCCTTCACACGTGGCTTCTTTGCTTTTGGGATCTTCTAGGGTGAGACACTGCTGTTTGTTTACCATCCACTGCTAATAAGGACCTACAGTCAGTTTTTTCCATCAGTCCATTTTTTTTGGGCTACTGCTGTGCATTTAGCCTCACGTGGGGTATCTGCGATGCTATATTAATTTTTTTTTTAGTTTCTCTTTTGTTTTATTTTTAAATATTATCATTTGTATTCATTTTACATGTTTGGCACCTTCCCATCCTTTTCCTATCTTACCTACAGGTTTCCTTCATTTGACTTGTATGGTCAGTGCTGATTGGAGTTCTGGATCAAATGGTCTCACCTCAATCACTTCTTGGTCTTCCCCATTTTAATATGTAGTCTTTAATCACATTTGGGTAGGCTGTTTCTGCATGACTGAGAATACCCATGGTACACATTTTTATCTTCATTTGTTCACCACTGGATTTGGTATCAGCTTCATGCCTTGACCTTTGGACTTGTTTTGGTTCCATATGTTTTCTGTGAGGCGGTCTGTTTTACCCGACTTCCACATTTTGGGGGATTTTTACCTACGCCATTTATTGGATGTCTAGCTTTGGTTAGCTCCTTCCAAACGGAAATAGTCTTAACATACTCATCTACTCCTTCCAAAGTCAACTCAGGTAGTTAGTTTTTCCAGTTGGATAAGTTTTTCCTGTTACATGCCTTACATTCTGGTGTCTTTGAGGTGTGTATTTTTAAACACCTCCTCCATTGGGACCATCCACTCTACTCCTTGAATGCATTTGAAGGAGTTTTCTGTTATCAAAGCCTTTACTTTGGGTTTTACTCTTAATTTTCATCCTTCCCCCTCTTTGTCTATATGCGTTGATAGTTGATGTTGGGTTTACTGCTTCCTACCTTGTTTCTCATCCCTGATGCTCATCTCCAAAAGTGGGGGTGTGTGGTTCGATCAATAGGTGGCTTCAGGACAATGGTCTACAGACAAAAGGTCTTATCCCCGTCACACCTGGGCACTTCTAGCAGTCTATGGGGCTTTAGTTCACTCTCTTCCTCTTGTTTGGATTTGACTAATCCTGTTTCATTTTGACTTTTTGATGGTAGTAGCTTCTATCACTCACCAAGGAGACACTCATTCTTGTTTCCTTTGTGGTAAACAGTGGATTTCCTTTTTTGAACACACACTTGACATGTGCCACCTGGAGGGTTGTGTTCCAGATGCTTTGTCCTCATTGCTAATTGACTTTCCAGTCCTGACACGATTTCTCCCTAGGAGTGACCTCATGATCGTAATTTTTGGTGGCTCTGTCTCCAGTGGGGTACTCCTCCACATGAAGTTTTTGAATCTTTTACCACTTCTCAGTTAGTTTCCTCTTTTGTTTTTGGTCTCTGGTTCATCATCCACTTGCCCTGGCTGTCGTTACTTTCAGCCAGATTTACATCCAGTTTATAACTTTGTTTTTTTTTCTCATTCCGTCAGTCTTCTTCCATAAATGTTTGTTCATCTTTGTCACTCTGGGTCAGTTCTTTTTGATTGATCCTTCCTGGCTGGCACAGATCTGGTTTTCTTGGATATTTTGGTTCGATATGTTCTTTTTGTTCTGGCTTGTTTTTTTTAACCTATATTTTGGGGGATCATGTGGTATATTCTTTTAAACTTTTTCTTTTCTTGCCATCTTCCACCTTTAATATCAGTTGGATCCAGAAGACCTTCTCTGTCCAGTACATGCTGTGGGTTGCTTCATTGCTTTCAAGGCTTCTTTTTGTTGAATCCATTCCCCCATGGTTTCATTCCCTTACACCACTCCTTTGTCTGTGATTTTTTCCTCTTCCTCCCTTATCCATTGGGTTCGGATTGTGATTCGATTGGCTTATTCCTTGTCTCTTTCTTTCTGTCATTAATTCCTACACTTTTTCCTACATATCAACCCTGTCATTCATTGGAGGTACTTTGTCTGTCAAGCACTGGGACTACACCTCAGACGTTCAACTCCCATTCCCTGCTCTGGGTAGCTGTTTCTTTCTTGTCGGGATACTGTCATCCACCGTTTGCCATCCTTCACTCTTTCTTGAGACTGTGACTGGGTAAGTTACCTTTTAGTATATATACCTGTTATTTTTCAGGGACATGTCCCTCTTTTTTTTTGGATCCCAAGTGGTGCCTGTCCAGGTGTACTTAAACTAGTCAAATCCACACTGAAGGCCATGATGACTTGCATATTATGATTTCCATGGCCAAAAAAATGCACACTGCTGAGATGGGGTGTTCCACAAGATCACTTATAGGTTTATCTCCATGATTCGTTTCTTCCATTAGTTTGCCTGTTCTGGACTATACTCACCCGTGGACTACATGGGTAAAACAGAAGGGGATAGCTGCCCATCCTTGCTATTCCTTCTATTAAATAAATCAGTATGGTCTGCTTTTCAAAACAGGGTTTTTTAGTGACCCATTGCACTGTCTCAGGTGTTGTCATCCTCTGGACTCTCCACCGTGCTTTCTAGCCCCTCTTTTTCTAGTAGAATTTGAGAGTCCCCACCAATTTCCAGTTCCAAGCCACTGGGGTGGTGGACCATGGAGGCATCGTACTGAATGCGTTAATGAAATGCAAATAATATAT
>NW_013672781.1:12933-18404 GCF_000517525.1 Limulus polyphemus
ATAATTTTTCAAACCATTCAGTTGAGAGTAGGGCAGTGGTGTTCTGCTGATGTAGATGACGAGATATCCTCCACTGTGTAACAGTGGAATGAGCCATCAAAATTACAGTTCACCTCTTCAATTGTGGATGCCTGTTCACAGAGATTGGATTTTGGATTTACAGCTGAACCAATCAACATAAGTCCTCACACATGTATTATAGATGTCTCTATTCCCTCACTCATTTATACTCTTGTTACTCCATCTGTGTTGTGGAGGTACTTGCAGATTACTATGGTTCTTCCCCTTCCCCCATCCCTTGATGTTCTTATTATTCCGAGGATGTTACTAAGCTTAGAGCAGTTCCTGCCATATTAAATTTGAGTGAGATGGTTTACATTACACAGACATCTTTTCAATGCCAGATGTCGGGTTCCCGGATCAATCAATCAGTTTCTCACATTGTGTTATGTGCCCCATTCATGAGTTGGGGGGTACGAGATTCTTTCCTACCTCCACCTGATGATTGTGGTTTGGGTTGTAATTGACTTGCTGCTGGTATGATCCTCTTTGCTACCTCCACACAGATGTTGGTTCCTGGTATCCTGGGTTTTGGATTGTAGTCGACTTTCCAGCAATATGATCCTCTTTCCTACCCCCTCATGGATGTTGGTAGCTGGTGCCTGGGTTTTTGATTGTAGTTGACTTGCCAGCAGTATGATCCTCTTTCCTATCCCCTCATGAATGTTGGTAGCTGGGGCTGGGTTTTCGATTGTAGTTGAGTTACCGACAGTATGATTCTCATCCTACCCCCTCATGAATTTTGGTAGCTGGGGGCTGGGTTTTTGATTGTAGTTGAGTTACCGACAGTATGATTCTCATCCTACCCCCTCATGGATGTTGGTAGCTGGTGGCCTGGGTTTTGGATTGTAGTCAACTTACCGACAGTATGATTCTCATCCTACCTGTCATGGATGTTGGTAGCAGATGGCCTGGGTTTTTGATTGTAGTTGACTTACCAACAGTATAATTGTCATCCTACCCCCACGTGGATGTTGGTAGCAGGTGGCCTGGGTTTTGGATTGTAGTTGACTTACCGACAGTATGATTCTCATCCTACCCCCACATGGATGTTGGTAGCTGGGTTTTTGATTGTAGTTGAGTTACCGACAGTATGATCCTCTTTCCTACCCCCTCATGGATGTTGGTAGCAGGTGGCCTGGGTTTTTGATTGTAGTTGACTTACCAACAGTATGATTCTCATCCTACCTCCGCGTGGATGTTAGTAGCTGGTGGCTGGGTTTTTGATTGTAGTTGACTTACCAGCAGTATGATTCTCATCCTACCCCCGCGTGGATGCTGGTTCCCAGCAGCATGGGTTGTGGATGTAGCTAACTTGCTGATAAAAAGGATATGTCCCTAGGTGTAGAGTGGCTAGGGCATGTCATTATTTTCATCTTACCCACTTTTATGTTTTCTGGGATTGAGTTTAATAAATATCATATGGGTCAGATCCCTATCCTGCCATAGTTTTCTCCCACTTCAATGTGCTCCTCTGTCTTTCTCTTCATATATGCGACATCTTTCCACAATAGGTGAAGAGTATACCTGGTTCAGAAGTGGTGCGGTCTCCCATATATTATCTTCTATAACGAGGATCCACTCGTTGGGGGTGTCCTTTGGATGCTTTTTTCCCTCGCACCGGTCCCTCTACCTTTTCAGTGTGGGATTCTAGCTGCTCATGTGAGCGGAGGTAATGTATCGTATCGGAAGTTATAATTTGCCTATACTGAAAATGTATTTCCAATAGGTACTTACCTCTTCCCACCCTTCCTCCCCACAGAAAACCAATGCTTCCATTTTTTGCCAAGTTCGGTAGAGGGAGTCACATGCATCAAAAGAGTGTAATAATGCTTGGAGACGGCTTGAATGGGTAATGAAGAAAAACTTTAATATAAGTTTAACATAACAGCAAATGTACAATGTTTTGACAAGGTTATGTCATCAGTTTGTACTTGATGATGACAAAACCTTGTCGAAACATTGTACATTTACTGTTATGTTAAACTTATATTAAAGTTTTTCTTCATTACCCATTCAAGCCGTCTCCAAGCATTATTAGTCTCAAAGTGGGTTCCTTGTCATCGAAAATCAAACGAGTGTGTCGCACACTTATTGGAGGAGGGTTGTCGCATGCTGATTTGCATGTGAGACGCATTTGAATCAGTCGGTTCAAAGGTGGGTGGTAGCTTCAAGGCTTATGGCATGCAAAAACCAATTTGCATACAGAGGGCAGCACTGAACAAGAATAACTATTTATGTGAGAGGAGGTAAGTGCCTATCGGAAATACATTTTCAGTTTTAGAAAATTATAACTTCAGTTAATATAAGCCAGTATTTACATTAAGTTTGTTTATATCGTTAGCATTCATTATTACTGGTGCCATGAATAATTTTCTGTAACATTCTTAACGCAAACAATCTGTATGCTGTGTAAGTTCACTAGGTCTTCAAAATCTTCACAGCTACACAATTTTAAACAAAAATGCTTTGTATCCAGTACAAAACTGCATAAAGATTTTGTTTTTGACAAGATTCAGGAAAATACAGTAGCCATGACTATATCAGTTCCCACCTTTCTGGAGACATATCCTTAAACAGCTGGTTGTGATTATAACCTTACCAAATTTTGAGAGGCATATCCTTACACAATTGTTTAAATCTGTAATTATATCAGTTTGGTTTTCATCTGTTTCTCAGATGAAACAACTTTAAACAACTGGTCATAGTTGTGATATATCAGTTCCTGAATTTCTAGAGACATATCTTTATGGGCTGCATCTGGTTATAGCTGTAATTATGTCAGCTTTGTTTTTCCCTCTTTATGGAGATATATCCTTATGCAACTGGCTATAGTTGTGATCATATCATATTTATTGTCTTAAGTTTATAATGTAACATAATGTCATGTAAGGAATTTCTCGTATTATGCCAAAATAGTTTAGCAATTTAGTCATCAATTGAAACAAAAAACATTATAGTTTGGGTTTTTAGGTACAAAAAGAAAAAGATGCTGAAAACAGTAGTAATTTGTAAATTTTTTATTATATAAATCACAGTAAGGTTTATGAGAAAAATAAAACTTACTTTTAGCAGAAGTTTCATGTGATTATAATTTGGAGAATTTTTGTTGTTTGTCAAGATTTTAATTAGCCATAGTACAGTTGGGGTGGTTTTTTTGGGAGCCTAGTTTGAATTCCTGTATCAAAAAGCTATTGCTTGTTTGTGGAAAAAATTGTGACTTGCATAACAGAATGCAGAATGTATTGATACTTATTGGTAACTGCCGACCTAATGAGACGAGTAAACTGATGTAACTTGGAGATCCTGTATAAATCATAAGTTTGTTAACTGTTGTGACATCCCTGTATGAGCTGTACAAGTTGCATTATACACCATCAACACAAAATAATTTTCGTTCTAAATGTACTATCACTGATATTTGTATTTTGGTATATAGAGTAAGATATGAATCAACCACATGCTTATCATGTGAAAAGGTTCTCTGTTACTGATGCCTCATTGTCTAAAAACCATTAAGATACATTAATGTTTTGTATCAGATATTTCTGATATCCCAAAACATTTTCAACTGTGCACCAGTCTTTTATACCTCTTCATTTTAATGCCAATGAGCAGCATGTGCTGATCATGTGACAACCCTTCACCAATCATACTGTGCCACCTGACAGGTAGCTCCCTCTTTAGTGGCTTTTGTACTTTAGGTGTTACTTGTTGTTTTATGTCAACTATCATAATTTTGCAGGTTTGTTATTTTTGTGTATTTTGTAGACTTTACACATTTCTACGTTTTGTTAGTTCATTAGTAATGTGTACTTTCTCTAAGTTTTTTTAATTATGTCTTTTTGGCTACACTTCATAGGTTTTATCTGTAGGTTTCTGCCTCTCATTCCCTTATGTTGGGCACACATGCATTCCATTCCTTGGATGCTTCTTGCCCAGTGGAACTTCCCTCAAGATCCCTTGGACCCATCCCATCTCCCTTCCACCTTGCTTGGTGGCTCAAATGGGAATGGACCTCGGTGGGGATTCCCACTTCTCTGCCTCATCCTGAATCTCATCTGTTTACAGATGCTTTCTTGGTAGGTTTAGGGGACTTTTCTCGATTCCTTGTACCTTTTTTCTCTTAAGACCTCTTCCATTACCCTCCTGACAATGTGGTCAATGTCACTCCAACATTTATACCATTAATGTTTCCTGCATCCTTTTCCATTCCTCCTATGTTCTGCACTATCCAGATTGAGCATTCCTTCCCAGGACATCGGCTGCCCGGAATAGTTTTTGGGGCTTTTCTCCTATTTCCTTACTTTCCTTTTCTCACCTGTTCTCCCATTCGGATCCAAATCATTCACTTTGTCCAATTCATTACCTCCTATGCTATATGGCTCGTACTCCCTCCTTTCATGGCTCTTGTTCCTATATCTTTGTTCCATGGAATTACTCAGTTTTCCATGATCTTTCACCTATTACACTCAATGGTTGGGTTTTTAAACTCATATAACTGCCATATTCTGGCATGACTATGGGTGGACGCCATCTACATCATGTTAATTCACACCAAATTTGTCATGTAACTATGTCTTTAGCTGCTCCATCTTTTGGAGATCATTCAGGCTATTTTGTGAACAACTCACAATTCATTTGTCATTCTTTATCTGCACAACACACTTCTGTTCGCCTTTGCCTAAGGTAAGTCGACGTATTATTCTTTTTTTTTTTAATTACTTCATTGACATACATAATATTCCAGGATTTCACCTGGTGGTGGGTACTGCCTGTTCAGGTATGCTGAATATTATATCTTGGCACTAACTCTCTATACTTCTGTAAAGCTCACTGTGGAGATGGGGTGTTTCTGTAAGACCACCAGCTGCTTATCCAGGAGTGTGTATATATTGTTGCGTATCTGCTTCTTTGATAATTTCTGGTAGAAATTCTTTCCGAAGAACTTCAGTAATACAAGCCCTTTATTGATTAAACCAGTTTATTTTTCCTCGATACAACTTTTAGTACACAGTAATTCCACAGTCAATAAGTTTCTCGTCACTTTAAACTTAACTACTTTTATAATACATGCTTGATAACTTCACACACACTAGCTAGAAACAGAATTGTAAATTACCTGGAACTCTCTTCATTCATCCCCTCAGGCTTTCTCTGCCAGGCTTATATACTAAAGAAGGTGGTGTCTCGAATACACTCAGGGCTCCCAGATCATTCGAGAAATTCGTCACGTGACTTCTGCTGTCGTACTACTACCCCTTCCTTAGTATTATTCATCCCGAACAATAGCCACTTACATTAAACCAATAGATAATTATCAATAACTTAATTAAATGTACAGAATTTACAAACACAAAATTAAATTACAACAAAGTCTTAATTTTACAGGACGTATCTTATTCCGTACT
>NW_013672781.1:18566-19550 GCF_000517525.1 Limulus polyphemus
AGAGTTTCTTCTTCAACAGTGACTTTTTCAGGTGACACGTCTTCAGCGGCACTATTTGTTCTGTTGTTCATTTCGTTCCAAGTGAAATGTCCTGAACTGTGATAACGGCAAAGCCTGTTGCCATGCACCACCTTCAGCTTACCTCGCCGACTACATTTTATTCGGAAAGTCACGTCTGAGAGACGATCCACTATGTCATATGGGTCTTCCCATGGAGATGACAACTTAGCAGACTTCCCTTTGGTCTTTCTCAGATTATACAACCACACCTTGTCTCCTGGTACAAAGCTGACTTCAGTAGATCTCTTATCATAACATGGTTTCATGGAATCAGCAGACGTTTTTCAAGTTCGAACGCACTTGATGGTGAATAGCATCCATCCTTTCAGATAACACATTCACAAACTCTGGCACATTTTCAGGCAACTCTTCATAAGATGGGCATCATGTTATCAGGTCCACTGGCAACCGAAGTTCCCCACCAAACATCAGCTTTGCTGCAGTGTACCCAGTGGCTTCATGCTCTGCTGTTCTATAGGCCATCAACAGTAGAAGGAGTAAGACATACCAGTCATTTTGGCGGCTATTACACAACTTTGCCAATTCCTGTCCCAGTGTCCAATTGTATTTCTCTACCATCCCATCAGACTGTGGGTGAAGTGGTGTTGTCCTGGTCTTTCGTATGCCAAACAACTTGCAGCATTCATGGAACACAGCTGATTCAAAGTTACGGCCTTGATCTGAATGCAGTTCGTATGGCATACGAAACCTGAAGAAGAAATCACTAATAGCTGAAGCTACAGATGTAGTATCCTGATTTGGTATTGCATATGCCTCAGGCCACTTGGCATAATTATCCATCACCATACAAATGTACTTGTTTCCAGCAAGAGTTTGGGGCAATGGACCAGCAATGTCAATGGCTACTCTTTCAATTGGTGCGCCAACTTGATATAACTTCATTGGAGCATGTCCCTTATGCTT
>NW_013672781.1:19870-21207 GCF_000517525.1 Limulus polyphemus
ACGCAGCACAACTTCCCATAACTTTTTCGTTATAACTGTTTGCCAGGTCGTCACTTTCCCATCTCTGGAGAAGAATACCATCTTCAAGCTTCTACTGGTCCCATTGTGCCCAACAGTTCTTTGTCACAGGGCTTAAGTTAGACACCTTCTCCCAATCAGGGCACAAAACACTTGTTTGTAGAAAATCAATTATTGGCTTCAAATCTTGTACTTTCTCCTGTTCTGCTTTAATATCTATACTTCGTTCCAATTCACATTTATCAACTCCTTCAGTCAATTTGACTTCAGCTTGATGGCACCTGGTTAGTCCAACCTCTCTTTTAACACTTACCAGAATTTGGCTTTTGTTGTTCCCAAATGTCATTTTATCAAATTTAACCACACACTTCCTCGGTAGTAAGTAGTCCAACCCTAGTATGCATTGGTCTTCAATATCAGTCAAGTATATTTTGTGTCTGTCCTTTATGCCGATGAGCTCAATAGTTACCCACACTGGTCCCCACAACCTTGTATAATGCCTTGTCACACCACAGAGCTTCTGTATGGCTTCTGGTACTCCTTTGTGATCTAGCACCTTGATACTCACAAGGGTTTGCTGAGATGCAGAATATATGATAAAGTTGCACTTTTGGCCATCCAGCTTTCCTGTCATGTAGACACTATGTGTGCTTGATATTTTACACTTAGCTGTTGGGACTTTCACAATGGAATTTGGTGGGTGTCTCTCAACATGAACCACTACTGGTTTCCCCGAGGCTGACTTATTGGTAGTATTTTTCTTACACTGGCCCTTCATATGTCCTTGCTCTCCACAGTTCCAACAACCTCTTTGGGTAGCAGCTTTTCCTGCCGTGGCCTCTCTCCTGCGTTGAAATTGCCGGTAAACCTGGGCACAAGAGAGCTCAATGGTTACAGTGCCAGCAAAGTCCCTCAAACCTCTCTGAAAGCTGACCTTTTCTGGCCTTGAATCCTGATGACTGTACCAACCTTGGTACCTCTGTGCTGGACTTAACGTAGGATTCAAATTCGAGAGCTCTGGCCATTGCATCCTGCATGGTAAAGGGGTGTGCTTGCTTCACTGGTATCTTAAGTTGTGGACTGTCCAAGGCATCTACGAATTGATCCCTCAGCAACAACTTGAGGAGATCGAGTGGTGCAGTTGGGTAGGCCTTGTGTGCCATGCTTTCCAAGTCCTGTGCTTTCGTCTAAACCTAGCCCTGTAGACTGATTTTAGGTTCCGTACCTGAGTTCTATAGCCGCTACCAATGTTCTATAGTTGTGCCTGTCGTCTGCTGACAACTGTCCAAGTATTTCCAGTGATTGTCCTTTCGAGCTCG
>NW_013672781.1:21416-24993 GCF_000517525.1 Limulus polyphemus
CTTTTCTTTTTCCTCCAACAACTGCTGTAATCTCTCTTCTTGTTTCTTTTCTTTTTCCTCCAAAAACTCTGATCAGACAGTGGAGACAACATAATATGCTCAGTCCAAGGCACTTCTCCAGGATGTTTTTTGCCCGGGTAGACCACATTTGTTGATCGTGAAATAAACCTTTTATGCAAGATACTTCCCCTGGTTTTTTCTGCCCAGATGGACTGCACTTCTGATACTCAATAAAATACATGGTGCTTCTCCTGGATGTTTTTGCCCATTTTTTTTTATGCAAGTGCTTCCACTCGATGTTTTCTGCCCACACTTGACGTAGTCAATAATATTACAAGGTGCTTCCTCGAGATGTTTAAGCCTGGGTGGACTGCACTTGTTGATCTCTAAGCAACTTACATACAAGATATGAAATAAAAAATACTATGCCAAATGCTTCCACTGGATGTTTTATGCCCGGATAGACCTCGCTTGACATATTCTGACGTTTACCAAGGTGCTTCCTCTGCATATGTTTTGTGCAGACAGACTTCACTTGTTGATGTTATGCAAGGCCCTTCCACTGGATGTTTTATGCCCGGATAGACCTCGCTTGACATCTTCTGACATATACCAAGGTGCTTCCCCTGCATATGTTTTGCCCAGACAGACTTCACTTGTTGATCTTATGCAAGGCGCTTCCACTGTTGGTTTTGCCCAGATGGACCACACTTGGTCTATTCACATACATTTATGGTCCTTTAGCCCTAGCCACTTATTCTTATATCTGATTACAGGCACCTTCAAATCTAACTATGATTGTATCACATGCCCTCGCTTATTACATATGTGGACATCTTGCGTACTATCTGTTGTCCATGGGCGAGATTTGTATTACATGACATGGTGCCTGTTTATTAAGTTCTGCCATATGTGTCTTACTTTGTTCATTACTGAGAGAAGAACATACATGTTCCAGAAGTAATGCTATACCCTACAGGTGTGCCTCCTTTTATAATTGTGGCACACCTGATCTTTCATGATGGTTGCTCTCTGCTTGTTTGATTATTTTTGTGCCTTCATGGCCCCTCCACCTTTCCGATGTGAGATTCTAGCTTTGGGCGAGGGGAGATAAGACCGTTTCAGAAGTTAACATTTTCCAACATTGAAAATGTATTTTTGATAGGTGCTTACCTCTTCTCACGCCCTTCCTTCCCATTGATTTGCCAGTGTTTCTGGTTTGTATCTGCCAATTCTCAAAAGTGCTACAATGGTAGAGGGAGCTACCTGTGCCAGTATAGGTGGCACAGTATGATTGGTGGAGGGTAGTCACATGATCAGCACAAGTTGGTGTAATGGTACAAAAATAAATGGTTATAAAAGACCGTTGTGCTGTTGAAATTTTAAGTAATGCTTAGAGGGCAAATCAAGGAGGTAAATACCTATTGGAAATACATTTTCAATGTTAGAAAATGTTAACTTATGCTCTTCTTGGAATATTCTTCTTGATTAAGCATATTTTTCCAAATTATTTGCCATGAAACAGTGAACTTTGTATAGAAGAAATCATCTTCATTTTATTAACATTATTTTATTTTTTGTTATGAAATATTTATACATAATCTGTCCCAGAACATCTGTTTAAAGTTCTATTACAAATGTTTTATTTATATTTTCTAATTTTTATCAGGTAAAACTCCAGTTTCAAACAGAGGTGTTACATCAAATACAGTTCAGCTCTCTCCTCAATGCTTTCATAGTGTTTTAGAATTAGAAGCTTCAACAGTAGTCCTAGGAACGACTTTCAATAAATTTCAAGCATCCCTGCCACCTTTGGTTTCAAGTTCAATAGACAAAAATCCCCAGTCTTCAACAAAAAAAAGTGAAGTGGGAGTTTTAGTCAAGCATCTTCAACGTGGTTCCCGACTTGTGAAAAAACCTGTTAGGAAAAGATCGATTTCTAACAAAAGTTGTAAGGTTTCTCAGCCTTCAAGAAGCAAGGAAGAAAAACCATTGCCAGTGATGACGGATGCTTCGAGCTGCTTAGAAGTCATGAGCATTAAGAAATGTCAGTAAGCTAATGTTGATAGTAAATATATATATGTAAACACTGCCGTGTCAAAAGTTGTCCAGTTAAACTAACTAGACCCAAGGTAGTGTACATATACAGCAGCTACCCAAATTTTTTTCAGCATAGACGTGTATTATCTGTTAACATCAATAGTTTGTTAGACCAATACTGAAAATAACATATTATTACATCAGTAATATTTGATAAGTCAGTTTTTAAGATTGACAGTTTGTTTGAACCACATATTGAGTAGTTTAGTGACCTAGAAAACAAGCAATTGCAACATGCTTTATTTTTGTGAGGTATATATGGTGTAAGAACACTTATATCATACATGTCTATATTACATGCCAATAATGTATGTTGTTTTATCTTGGCATTCAAGGTTATCTAATGTGTCGTGTAGTTTTAAGAAGGGCAAGGCTGCAGAAAAACAAACCTAATTTGGTTAGATTTAGGAAATGACATATTTAAACTTATTCATGAATTAATTACCATGAAAAACATGCAAATAAACAATTAGTTGTTTGAATGATGATAAAATTAAGTTTTTTCTGTGTGTCTGGAGGGCTAGATGAGTTTCTTAACACTTCATTAACTCCAGAAAATTGTGTGTATATATGTTTCTTAACTCCTAATTTTATTTGTTAGGAACAACCTACTATTATCCTCAAATGAAACAGGAAATTTTTAGAGCTCATTCATTTAAAGGTAATTTCATGTACATTATTCCACCTTATACTTCAGTGTCTGAATAGGTTTATAAAGTTCATTAAAATATCATATTTAATCTGTGTATAACAAAGTTATTGAAAGAATATTGTTTTATGAGATGTAAGAAAATCATTCTCTACTTGTGTATAGAGATAATGTATACGCAGTAGTATATTTATTATAGAAAACATATTACATGTTGGTCTGTCTTCTGAAGTTAGTGGTCAGTCATCAAGTTAATATTTTGTAGGTTACTCCAGGATAC
The DNA here is from genome assembly GCF_000517525.1 of Limulus polyphemus. NCBI lineage: Eukaryota > Metazoa > Arthropoda > Merostomata > Xiphosura > Limulidae > Limulus > Limulus polyphemus. The sequence continues at coordinate 24,446 of NW_013672781.1, forward strand.
ACCTCCATGTCTTAATAGCAAGAACATTTGAAAACACTGAGATATGGTAACAATGTTTTATTAAAGCTAACTTAGTTGATGAAATTGCCAAGAAAACTTATACGTGTGTCAATAAAGACAAATGGTTGATAAGTAAATAATTTCAAGTTTAGTATAATAGGTAGAGCTGTTGTAGAAAAGGAGTCTCTTTATTGTTTTAGTTGATGAGGAAGTTTTTAGTTTCATTGCAGAAAAATTATGAAGACTGTTACAGTAAATAGTTAGTTAGATAAGATGGTTGAGACATAATTGTAACCACAAAATGATGGTAGTTGAGTTATAACAATAATTAAATAACATTTTTGAAAAGTAACAATGATCTAATAAGATGATTGGGATGTAACAATGATTATAGATGTTTGAGATGTAAAGGTGACTAAAGAAGATGTTTAGTCATTCCATATAAGATGGTTGAGATATAACAGTGACTATGGAACATGGTTGAGATGTAACAGTGACTATGGAACTTGATTGAGATATAACAGTGACTATGGAACATGGTTGAGATG
>NW_013672781.1:25993-28047 GCF_000517525.1 Limulus polyphemus
GCTGAGATGTAACAGTGACTATGGAACTTGATTGAGATGTAACAGTGACTATGGAACTTGATTGAGATGTAACAGTGACTATGGAACATGGTGGAGATGTAACAGTGACTATGGAACATGGTGGAGATGTAACAGTGACTATGGAACATGGTGGAGATGTAACAGTGACTATGGAACTTGATTGAAATGTAACAGTGACTATGGAACATGGTTGAGATGTAACAGTGACTATGGAACTTGGTTGAGATGTAACAGTGACTATGGAACATGGTTGAGATGTGACAGTGACTATGGAACATGGTTGAGATGTAACAGTGACTATGGAACATGGTTGAGATGTAACAGTGACTATGGAACATGGTTGAGATGTAACATTGACTATGTAACATAGTGGAGATGTAACAGTGACTATGGAACTTGATTGAGATGTAAAAGTGACCATATAGATATAGTATATAAATTTTAAGCTGATTTCACCAGATGGTTGAGATGCATTGGTATTTACTGATAACATGAGTAAGACATAACAAAGAAAAGACATTTGAAAAGTAATAACTCTGATTAAATAAGATGGTTTTAAATAGAGAAATCAGGTAAGGTAAGATAGTTGAGCTTTAACAATGGCTGTATAAGAAGAACATGAATAGAACAGATAAATAATCTTCTGTACCATTATTTGTGCACTTCTAGAATCTCGAAAGTTACATAATTGTGTTCATTGTAAACATCAGTTGATTTTTCCCTTTGTAATATTTTGAATGTTCATTACCACATTTTAGTTTCTTCTTACTAGATATTGTTTTCATAGTATTTTGTAATTTAATTTGTCCTAGATATTGTTCAACATTCATTACTACATTTTCATTTTCTACTGTGTCTATTCTTATGTTATTGCATGTTCATTACTACATTTTAATTTATTTTCTACTGTGTCTATTCTTATGTTATTACATGTTCATTACTAGATTTTAATTTATTTTCTACTAAGTCTATTCTTATGTAATTACATGTTTATTACTACATTTTAATTTATTTTCTACTGTGTCTATTCTTATGTTATTACATGTTCATTACTACATTTTCATTTATTTTCTACTGTGTCTATTCTTATGTTATTGCATGTTCATTACTACATTCTAATTTATTTTCTACTGTGTCTATTCTTATGTTATTACATGTTCATTACTAGATTTTAATTTTTATTTTCTACTAAGTCTATTCTTATGTTATTACATGTTCATTACTACATTCTAATTTATTTTATACTGTGTCTATGTTATTACATGTTCATTACTACATTCTAATTTATTTTATACTGTGTCTATTATTACATGTTCATTACTACATTTTCATTTATTTTATACTGTGTCTATGTTATTACATGTTCATTACTACATTCTAATTTATTTTCTACTGTGTCTATGTTATTACATGTTCATTACTACATTCTAATTTATTTTATACTGTGTTTATGTAATTACATGTTCATTTATTTTCTACTGTATTCTTATATTGTTGAATTTTCATTACCACAGTTTAGTTAATTTTGTACATTAAGTTCTTTCATTTTTATCATAGTAACTGTTCTCATATTGTTAAGTACATCTGTTATTATAACATTATAATTTATTAGTTAATTTCTTGTGTTATTGAGGCTGTTTTCTCTTTGTATGTACTTCTTTTCACTCTCTAATTAGAACATGAATATAAAATATTCATCTCTGACAGGAATGGTTGCAAGTTTATATTAAGAAAAAGATGTATTACTCTTTTTAATGCTTAGTATAATAGTAGGAATAATAATAGTTAAACTTTACATTAAATTATTGTAAACATAAATAAAAATGATAAATTTGAAGATACTTTTACCTGACTTAAGACATCATCAAACACACATATTTATTATAGTATCAATAAAAAGCTCTGAAAAATCAATAACATATAGGTAAGTATTTTTACACTGTAGAACCTGGATCACAGAATAGCTTTAAAAGAATCATTTATTCTAGAATTTTAACTTCAACATTTCTCTTATGTGAAAAATATCCAGGATT
>NW_013672781.1:28783-29316 GCF_000517525.1 Limulus polyphemus
GACTCTTTAATCTAAATGTTTAGTTACATTAAAATATCCAGGATTCTAGTATCTACCTACTGTAGTGTAGCATAGCTTTATAAAACCCTTTGTTGATTGTAGACTCTTTAATCTAAATGTTTAGTTACATTAAAATATCCAGGATTCTAGTATCTACCTACTGTAGTGTAGCATAGCTTTATAAAACCCTTTACTGATTGTAAGCTTTAATCTAAATGTCCAGTTACATTAAAATATCCAGGATTCTAGTATCTACCTACTGTAGTGTAGCATAGCTTTATAAAACCCTTTGTTGATTGTAGACTCTTTAATCTAAATGTTTAGTTACATTAAAATATCCAGGATTCTAGTGTCTACCTACTGTAGTGTAGCATAGCTTTATAAAAACCTTTAGTGATTGTAGACTCTTTAATCTAAATGTTTAATTACATTAAAATATCCAGGATTCTAGTATCTACCTACTGTAGTGTAGCATAGCTTTATAAAACCCTTTGTTGATTGTAGACTCTTTAATCTAAATGTTTAGTTACATT
>NW_013672781.1:30316-39118 GCF_000517525.1 Limulus polyphemus
GTAGCATAGCTTTATAAAACCCTTTGTTGATTGTAGACTCTTTAATCTAAATGTTTAGTTACATTAAAATATCCAGGATTGTAGTGTCTACCTACTGTAGTGTAGCATATCTTTATAAAACCCTTTGTTGATTGTAGACTCTTTAATCTAAATGTCCAGTTACATTAAAATATCCAGGATTGTAGTATCTACATACTGTAGTGTAGCATAGCTTTATAAAACCCTTTACTGATTGTAAGCTTTAATTTCAATGTTTAGTTACATTAAAATAACCTGGATTCTAGTGTCTAGCTACTGTAGTGTAGCATAGCTTTATAAAACCCTTTAGTGATTGTAAACTCTTTAATCTAAATGTCCAGTTACATTAAAATAACCTGGATTCTAGTGTCTAGCTACTGTAGTGTAGCATAGCTTTATAAAACCCTTTACTGATTGTAAGCTTTAATTTCAATGTTTAGTTACATTAAAATAACCTGGATTCTAGTGTCTACCTATGGTTGCTTTATAAAACCTTTGATTATCAGGAACCACTGTTCATAGAGTTCTACACTGGCTTCTTGTCATTCCATAATATGGAATGTAATTTATATGCATATTTTATTGCAATTCTATTTTTACTGCTACAATCATTCCTGTAAGTAGTTTATAGGTTTTAATCAAAGTTTTTACATGATTTTATTCCCAATCGATAATGAAGTTGATCAGTCCAAATAGTGTGGCATTAGTCTTACTTGCTTACTAATGTAAGGTTACGATTGTTGAATTCCAATCAGTTGATCTCTAAATTAATGAGGTAGAAGGAAGTCGAGTAATAATAAGATATCTTTAGGCCCTCTTTTGCAAAATCTCATTTTTAAATGTTAAAAATCATAAAAAAACATGACTGCAACAGTTTCATAAACCTTTAAAAAATGATTTATCACTAACAATCTTGAATTCATCACATATTTCATAAATTTGCAATTTTTTAATATATCTGATTATCTTAGTCACCTTCCTTCTGTTATATGCTAAACCTAATTGACTATATATAGATCATATTTTTTTTATAAGCATCTATCTAAATCACAAATTCTTGTAATTTCTACTGAATATAGAGGGCTGTTTGTAGTAAACATAATATTCGTTAAAGTTATTAAGTGTAAATAACTGTTTGTAAAGTTTTATTTATTTTTTTTGGAATGCAGAGTATATGCTGCTGTTACTAATTTTTAAGTTCATTGTATATCAGTAACAGTATGTTATCAGTAACTGTTTTTTGATTTATGTATCTGTACTTGCTGTATCGGTAACAGTTTGTGTTTGGATTTTTGTCCGTAGCGAAGGCAGGATTTTAAATTTGTGTAACATCAATGGAGGTTTTTCCTCTTAGAATACTGTTAAAGAACTGGATCATTAAGAAAGTAATATACTCGTATTTTGCTTTATAAAAGCTAATATTAACAGATGATGTGTTTTGTGTATACAACTAAAGTTATGTTCCATATGTGAGAATTTTTTACGATGAATTATGTATATTGAGGTTTTATTTTTAAACATCTTGTTGTTTTGCTTAGAATTGATTAGTGTTATACATAATTTTTTACATTAGAATTCTGGTCAACTTTAATTTGCAACATATACACTCTATCTGTTGAATGTTTCTCTAATTTCATTTTTCTAGTTGTTAAAAATTTATATGTATAGTTAGCCTTATTGTAAAGTGGACTTAGATTGGAAAATTCAAAGTTAATGCGTTAAAAGTAAATATTTGACAAGAAAAAAAGGAATTAAACCTAAAAGAAAATAAATCCTTGTAAGGTATTGATAAGGATTTAATTTTTTAAAAGTTTGTAATGTGTTTGTTTAGGTGACTCTATGATTTATGTAGTATTTAACTATGCATATTTTTGAGAACTTTCTGATAGGAATCATTATGAGAAATGTTTAGTTGATGCTTAACTTATTCAGCTAATCCATAAATAAAGACTTGTTGTAGGAAGAAAGGAACAGAGTGTTTTGTTTTCTATATAATTTATATTTACTGATTCAGGGATATTGATATTCATATCTCCGTATGCCCAGTACAGAAACTTTGTCCAAAGGACAAGTTTTATCATTATTCTTTGCTTGTTGGACAAGTAGTTTTTGTATATATTTTGTTTTCATAGGAATCCTATTTCCAGCAAAACACTGTTTAGGTTTTTAAGAGAGCATTTCAAGTTCCTAAAAATCCTGACCTACAGCAGTCTAGCACATACAAGCAAACACTCAGAACTGTATACACATCTATTTAATCCACAAACTTTCAGTCACACACACAGCAAGAAACATTTAAATGAATGCAACTATTAATACATTAAAGCTGAAGGAAAAATTTACAACACTGTAAAAATTAATATATATATATATAATACTGTAAATATTAAAGATATATATAACAATGTAAAAAATTTAAAAAAATCTAAACAATTTTGTTAATATAAATATATATTTAAACACAATTTTAGTTGCTGGCAACATTAATGTTAACCATGATTTGTTTATCAGTTCTTACATGTTGATTAAATGTTAAAACCGTCGAATAAAAGAAGAGCTTAATCTAAACTTGGTTTTTGCCAATGGCACTGTACTGATGGCTATAAAACTTTTTGGACTGATTTATATCAATACACACGGTAGTGTGTCGTGCGCCCAAAACAACCTGCTGTATCTCGGACTGTGGTAATCCAAACTATCACATATTTTCAGTGGATGTGCTCTACTGGACTATTACTTCTCATACCAAATTTAAGCAATCCATTAAGAAACACCTGAGATATAACATCTCCAGTTTTGATTGAGTTTCTTCCTTATTTATTTTCTTCGCACCAAAAGTATTAAAACTTTCATTTGATAGAAAAACATACTGAGCTTTTATGGATGTTTTTAAAATTTGGTACTCTGTTAGATCTTTACAGCCTACAGTTAGGATTTCATCTGGTGTAAATATAAGCCACATGTGCAAAGTTGTTAAACAAAAACTGCTCAAATTTAACGAAAATTTTTGCGCACGCCTACGCAAAAGAAACATGAGCTATCGGTCTAACATTTTTATTACAACTTCACTTAAGAGTAACAGTGAACCGTTTTTAGTTTGTTGTCATTCGGAATAAAGACTGCTCATTTAGCTTAAGTTTTCAAAAGAATCATATGGGTGGAGAGTTAATATTGATTATTCATTGCCAACTTTTCAGCGCAAATTTACTAAATTTTATTAAATTCTCCTAATTAAAGAGCATTTAGCATCACGTCATTCATGTGATATTAGCTTAAGCAATTAGGATAAATAATTATGCTTGATATGGCTGTATGAATTGCATGGAGGTGATGACAAGAAGCTGTTAATCTAAATTCCATTGCGTTACTATAAAGGAAGCTATTAACACTGTTTTAGAGAGGGAAAAGTATCACCATATATTTAAAAGAATCTGGTTGGTTCTGTAAAGTAAAGGTCTGTTCCATATAACATGGTTGTGATCCTAAACCTAATGTGGGTTAATATCGAGTGTCACTTTCTTACTTGCTGTGGTTTGTTCGTGTATATTGACAAAAATCATATATAATTAAAAACACCTTATGTGTGAAAAAAGGTACGGCCAGAAAGGGATTGAATGTGCGACTTTAAAGGAATGAATTTAAAATTGGCGGTCAAACTGGTAGCTACACAAATTAACATGCATTGATAATTTTACAGCAAATATTCAGTCATTATTTAGCTAGACCACATAATTTGTTTTACCCAACCACCGTACTCCAAAGAGTGTGGGGTCATGCGGTTGAGACTGTCTGTGATCTTATTCGTAGGGAGATGGAAACATATATTCGGTTCAGTAGTGTTCTTCTAGGGGGCTCTAAGGCTATGATTGCTCGCGATTCTGGAGAGAACTTCGATTAGCTTTTTCCTGTGCTATCATTTATTCTGTTTGTCACAGGGGACTGAGAAGCTCAGTGATATCCTTATGGACTTGCAATACTGAAGTCCGGGGTTCCATTCCCTATCGGGGACATATCAGTTGGCCCAACGTTGTTTTGTTCTAACACAACAAACTTACCTGACAACATTTTGTACCTAACAACTGTAATCATAACAGTCTTTACAAAACATGAAAAAGGAAGCACTTTGGGATCAGTTGCTTCTGAATTATTTTCTTCAGTAGGTACATTGAGTGTGCTGTTTTGTGGTCTTTTAAGCCTGCACTTGATGGCTGTAAGGTCTGGTCGCGAATATTTAATTTTCTCTCCATCCACAGGCATTGTGGTTCATGCAGAGTGGTTTACTGTTCGGTTACGAGACGGAAAAGCTAGGCGTTAACCGCAACAGTTGTCGGAACTACGTGATTTAGCCTACCACCGCTAGGTGGACGTATATTTCGACTCAAATATTACATCTGCCGCTCGAAATTAAGGATTCTAAGGTGAAGTTGGTAGTTCACTTGAATAGATCAATGTCTCCTGGTGGAAAGGGATATGTCTAGGGACTTACAACTCTAACATCCAATGTGTTGTTTTCCTAACACTAAAACTTGTTGGAAGACTCTCAGGATCTCCAACTTATTACTGACGAGCTGGAACTATTGTTAGCATGCTCATTGGTTCAGTTGTTGGCTTCTACATTCATCCCTGTTATTGGTGGTATCTCGACTTTTATTGGCACCTACTGTGGGACATAATTCCACCCCTTTTCGGGAGTCCTGACATCAGCCTCTCGGTACATGGGTACCCATAATAGGTTTTGTACATATCCCTGGGTTCCACTGCTCGGTTGGAGTGCCGCCGGCAGTGTTGGGAATCATTGAATGTCTTCGGTGTCTGTGGGGGCTCGGCTCCGAGAATTACTGGACGTGGGGTAACTTTACCCTCGGATCCGTGGGCACTACAGGTCCTCGAGTCAGGATGAGTCATGCAGTTCACATCTTCAACACCATTATCCACCCAACCTGTAGGGTTTCCGTCTTCTGTAGATACTCGGGTTTCAGAATTTAGATCTATGGCTATCAAAGTTTGGTTGATTTAGGGGTAGAGAGAGAATGTCATGCTAGTTCTTCCGGGGATTTATTCATGTCGATTGTTGGGTCTAAGAGATAGAAGATGGGTGTCCAGTCATCGATTTTTCTCGTCTATTATCAATGCTTAGATTCTTCAAGGTTCACAAGTGCCTCATTCCTAAATCTGGGTTGGCTTTTTTTTTACTAGGATTGTGGATGTTGAAGTTCGATTTTGTTGGCTCCTATTTGCATATTGTGATAGTGGAGGTATCCCGCCACATTTGGCGTTTTTTTTGTGTGTGTTTGCACAAGGTTCAGGTTATGCAGTTCAGGGTTCTTACCTTCCGACTGGCTTCGGCACTATGTGGGTGCTGTCAATTCAAACAATCTTTTCCTTGTCACCCACATTCCCTATCCTTGTGCACATACCATTCAATGGATGATTGGTTACTGCTGGCACCATCTCGTCAAGTGTATGAATGTCACACCTGGATTATACTTTTCAAACAACCAATTCAGGCTTCATCCTCATAGCTGAGACATCTATTCTTGCTCCAACTCAATATGTCGTCAGTCTGGGTATCGTTTTTCATCACGTATCTTAGTCTGGCTCAGGCGACTTTTATCCATCACCACGCTATGGAATAGGAGGCTCGACTCTTGTTCCCCTCTCCTTCTACCATGGCATGGATGGTTCTTTCTTTTTGGGGGGAATCTGGACATCACTCAAATCCCTCTTGCCTTTGGGATGAATGCACAAGAGATCCTTTCAATGTGCTTTACACGACCAAGGAATCATAAACATCGATTAACTGGATTCTCCAGTTTCCTTATCCAGGATATTTCTTCGATCTCGAGAGTTGGTTAAATCGGGACAATACTAAGATATGGGTTCCTCTACCACTACCTCGTCCATAGATCATATCTTTACGAATCTCTCACTTCAGAGATGAATTGCATATCTCAACAGTCAGGGATTCCACAGTCTCTGCATGGAGAAGGAGGCTTAACTGCAAATTGTTTTACTCCTCCTTGCTCTTCAAACAGTAATGCCTTATGGTCTGGGCGTATTAAGAGGAACATCTTCAGGCTTCACTCCAACAATTCTGCAATGGTGTCTTGCTTTTCCCATCAAAGGGCACTTGGCCCAAGGTTCCTTGTTTTCTAACTTTGGATCTCCTTTATCAGGACCACTCCTATCATATCATCCTATTAGTTTGCCATGTTCCACAGGTGATGACTGCAGTAGCAGATCGATTATCTCGACTCAACCAGATTCTCCCAACAGAATAGATGTTACTTTGCAAGATTTTCTGTTGGATTGGCTCTCCTTTTTAAACATTGATGATTGGTGGGTTGGCCACTCACTGGAACAGCCAACTACTGGCAATTTGGTCTTCAGTACTTCACCTTTGGGCTTTGGCTATAGATGCATTCTGTTAGGACAGGATGGGATTACCACTCTAGGAATTCCCTCCAATTCATATGTTACCCAAGGTACTCATTATGATTTGCTCCAATCCATTGTCGGGTCCTATTGAGAGCACTGGATTGGCAGCTACACCCTAGTTTCTGCTTCTGAAGTACCTTAGGGAGTGCCCACCTCTTCCACTTCTTCTTTCGCCATCTCTGTGGTGGCAACCATGATCTGACATGATACACCCAGCTATCCACGGTATATGGTGTTTGGGTTTAATTTCTAGGGTTGCCATGTATTTGTCTCAAGCTTTGCTTAGTCCTGCGATGGACATTTTAAAATGGAAATGGAATACATTTCAGCAATGGTGTATTGAGAGGAGGTTTCACCCATATTGCTCAGACGTGCCAACCATAACTCGTTTTTTGAGCTGATTCTTTGGCGTGGGTTTTTCATCTTCTTGTATACAGCAGCCTTAATGACTACTGTTTGATACTCGAGACAAAACTTTGTATCCAGAGTAGTCTCCTGCTTTCTCAAGTCTCTTTAGGTCCTTTGTCCCAAACTACCATTCCAGTTAACTAATGGGTATATTAAGGTTACATTATATGACCTTTCTCAACACCCATTTGTGACCTTAGCATCGTATGTCATGTTTCACCTTTACCTGAAGGTTTATTTCTCGTGGCTGTTAACCTACCAACATTGCAAGTCCGAGAAGTTTGTGCTGATCATCTACAGGATACTTTATCCTTGTACCTACACCCTCAGACTGGTTCTTTTTTTCCAATGACACTGTCAGCCACAGAAGGTGAAAAATCCTTTTCACCAATTCATCTGATCACTATTTTTCACATCTATGACTGATCAGGTTTCGATCATTTGTTCTGTCCAGTGAGGGTCTTGAAGGTTTTGTTGCCCACACTAATGTTTTTAGAGTGGTTAGACAACGACTTTTTATTCATTGGGATAATTCAGTTTCCCAGTATTCATCCCTGATTACATTGACAAGGTGGGGACGAAATTGTTCCATATTGCTTATTCTGGGCTCTCTTTGAAGGCAAGGAATCGTCCGTGAGTCATGTCTAATCAGATTAGTAACATTTCTATGTCCTTAGCAGCCCAGTTGAATTGCCCACTGTAGAACATTGTGTGGGCTGTTTTGTGGACCTCCCTCAATAGTTTTATCTCACCTTATTTGCATGATCTGGCAGTATCTTCATCCAAGGGTATTTGACTACCCCCTGTAGCTATCTTAACCACTTCTGCTAGATTATACATAGGGTTAAGTATTTTCATTGCTACGCTTGTCTCTTCTTTACCTTTCAGGGTCCCTTACGTCGTTTTCATGGGATCCCACTTTGTGGCAAATGTTGCCCAGGCATGTATGCTTTTATCAAACCAACTTTGCACTAGCAACCACTATTTCAATATCATTTATACAGATTGCAATAGGCTGTGTAGAAACGAGATGTTCCATTAGATCACCTAGGAGCTGACCAGATGGCATTACGGTACTATGCTGGACTATCATGAGTGAAGCTTAAGGGGACTCTGCCGATCATCAGATTGAATATATCAGAGTCAGTTTGCTTTTAAAAATTTAGAGAACTTGGTTCACCTGTTGCAGTTTCCAGAGCACTGTTTTTCAGGACTCCCCAATGGACATTACCCCCCCCCCCCCAGATTCTACTAACAGAGCTAGGGAGTCCTTATCACACCTAGTTTCCAGTTATTGTGTGGTGGACAGAGGCTTTTCCTCCAGAGTGTTAGGGTGAATTCCTCCACTCTTGGAGAAGGGGGCAAAGTTGGGGCCCCCTACCCGGGTCCTGGATGTTTTTCCCAAATGTCGGTAGGGGTGGCACCAACCTACGTGAGAGCCTACTTATAATACCAGTTCAGATTTGATGATCCGCTATTCGGTTGGGATGTGCATATGGCCCTTCTGTTTGATAAATGAAGATTCAGTACATTATTCATGGAAGGGGGTCCACTATCTCCTCGTTATTCCGAATGTGAAGTGGTCCCATCCTGGGTCCTTGATTGAGCACAGTTGTTCCACATCCTTCCCATAATTCTGGGGGCAAGTGGAATTTACCTTGCCCATACAGTTGGGGAGTAAGGATGAATGTTCATAATTCCACACTGGATTAATTCTGTTTCCTTTGATTGAGTAAGGCATACTCAATCCCGTCATTCCGAGCCTGGGGTGTTGCCTTTCGGGCTGCTTCCAGTGGAAGAGAAGGTTTGTCCACTTCGATGTTGCCTACTTTCTCGTCATAATTCGGGTGGTTCGGAAATATCACTCTTTGGCTACAGGTTGGGATCTACTCATAAGTGTATACATATTGTTACGTCTCTGGTCGTTTGTTAATTTCA
>NW_013672781.1:39501-42873 GCF_000517525.1 Limulus polyphemus
ATTACGTGTTACCAGCGTCACGTGACTTCCGCTGTCGTAACAATATATATATATATATATATATGCGTATGTGCATGTATGTATAACATTGCTGGCCTATAGTGATGATCACTCAGTACAATACCACCCACGATACAGGAATTAAGTTACATTCTGGAGATATTGGTCGTGATTTTATTTACGTTTATACAAACATCATATCAAATGCTTTACTCTACAGTTATTCCAGTGTATCCATGGCCATTGCTGGGGGGGGGGGGGGGTATAGGATGCAAACAACACCCCTTTCGAAGGAACAGAAATGTAGATCTAATGCTGACCATACTACCCAGTTTAAAATTTTATATTCAGAAATTATTTCGTTTGCTTATGTTTTACATATTTCTGACCTAAACCTTGCTATATGCGGACCATGTACTGAGTTGCAATTGACTCCTGGCTTACTTAAGCCTACACATGTTATTGATTTCAAAATCCACAGATATGCTTATATTTATACCTACTTTACAAACTTCAGTCAAAAATATTCAATTTAACAAGGCATGGCCGGTGGCGAGGGCGCTTGACTTATAGCCTGCGGGTTCGAATCCCCGTCACCAAACATGCTCGCCCTTTCAGTCATGGGGTAAAGGCGTTTTAAGTCATGGTCAATCCCACTATTCGTTGGTAAAAGAGTAGCCCAATAATTGGCGGTGGTTGGTGTTGACTAACTTTCTTTCCTCTAAGCTATCAATACTAAATTAGGGACAGATAGCTGTCGAATAGTTTTGCTTGAATTTCAAAAGAAACCAATCAATCTAATACGGATTGGAGGAAGAGGTCAAAATTCATCCTCCCAGGTTGTGTCCAAAATACCGATCCAGACCAGCATAATATGGATTAATGCTCGATGTGTTTCTTTGTGTGTTTAGTGCAAACAGTTTCAAATGCCTGGACATAACGTCTCTTCCTGTATTATGTTCAACTAACAAAGATTCATAAAACATTTGCGGTGAAATTAGTATCTTTATTGTAACAGTACTTCTTTAAATATAGGATTTCTAGAACAATACAAAAGAATTCTAATCGCAGACGCCGAAATCTGTAACTTAATATTAGCTTAGCCTTTATTAAGTACGACCTACTTTTCATAAAGATATAAATTAAAATTGTAACTTGCGTACGTTTTTTGCATTAGTTTAGGTTATCAAATGGTAAACTTATTAAATTATATGTTCTCTTCAGTTTTTACGAAGGAAGATGCAAGTATTATGCCTCAACCAGAGCATTTAATGTATGGGGTAAAATATTGATGTAAAGATGTCATTTTAAGTTCTGAAATTGTAAGAGAAAAGTTGGGAAACCTAAAAATTTACAAGTCACCTGGACCAGACAACTTTCATCTTAGAGCCAGCATGGTTCCACTACGGGAAAGTCTTGTTTAACAAATCTTCTGACATACTTTGAGGATGTTACTGCAATATTTGATGAAGGAAATACTGTGGATTTGGTTTACCTTCATTTTCACAAAGCGTTTGATAAAGTGCCTCACAAAAGACTTATTACATTAATTATGTCTGTGGGATAAATGTTATTAAACTGGATAGAAAATTGGCTGGAGAGTAGAAAGCAGAGAGTAGTAATAAATAGAGTTACATTTGACTGGATCACAGTTACAAGTGGTATGACTCAGGGGTCCTCTGTGCTGGGTCCTCTGCTGTTTGTGATTTATATTAATGATGTTGCCTCTGGAATGACTAACAAAATTTTGAAGTTTGCAGATGACATTAACATTTTTAAGGTGGTTAACTGTATCAAAGATGCTGCATACTTGCAGGGAGATTTAGATCATTTGATGTATTGGGCCAATATGTGGCAGATAATGTTTAACTATCCAAAATGTAAGGTGATGCATGTAGGTTTTCACATTTCAAATTATTGTTACAATTTAAATTGGAAAACATTAAATACTGTGGTTGAAGAAAAATATCTTGGTGTTGTGAACAAAAAAAAAACATTTAATTCATCTAAACAGTGTATTGTAGCTAGCAATAGGACTAGTAGGATTTTAGGTAGCATCTATAAAAATATTGAATCCAAGACAAGAGATATTATAATTTCACTGTATAGATCAATTGTAAGGCCTCATTCAGAGTTTTGGGTTTTGGGCTCCCTTCTTCAAGACGGACATTGAATTGTTGGAGAAGGTTCAGAGAAGAGCCACTAGGAAGACACCTGGGATGATGGAATTGTCCTATGAGGAGAGACTAAAATCTCTTAGTATTAGTGTAATAGATTGTTGTGATATCACAAGGATTCATATTCTTTAAGGCATTTACCATTACAGCAGCTTCCCTGTGGCACAGCGGTAAGTCTGCGGACTTTTAACGCTAGAAACCGGGTTTGATATCCATGGTTGGAACAGCACAGATAGCCAATAGCTTAGTTTAGTTTACCGTGGCGGTTATTTCGATTTAAATCTTTTAACCTTAGGCCAAATTAACTCTAAATAATCAATTTAGCCCGCTCGTACACTATATGTATCGTGAAAAAAAATCATGGTGGATTTTAAACCTGGCTAGGAAGACATGGGTGGTTTAGATCACAGTAATGATCCTGTAGTTTGATATGTCTTCTTGGTTGGTTTTGGGAGGTTTATCATGGTGGATTTTAAATCTGGCTAGGAAGACATGGGTGGTTTAGATCACAGTAATGATCCTGTAGTTTGATATGTCTTCTTGGTTGGTTTTGGGAGGTTAATCATGGTGGATTTTAAACGTGGCTAGGAAGACATGGGTGGTTTAGATCACAGTAATGATCCTGTAGTTTGATATGTCTTCTTGGTTGGTTTTGGGAGGTTAATCATGGTGGATTTTAAATCTGGCTAGGAAGACATGGGTGGTTTAGATCACAGTAATGGTCCTGTAGTTTGATATGTCTTCTTGGTTGGTTTTGGGAGGTTACAACAATTTCATTTTTAAAAAACAGCAGTTTTAGGCTGTGGATCTGAAAATCCTAATACCCACAATTTTTATGTGGGAGGAAAACAGGAGTACCCCGAGAAAAACCCACTTTCACTATCTTGACGCCGAATATTCCACACGGATAATGTCTGAGCTAAGGAACTAAAATATGTATAGGTTATAACACTATATCTCTATCAGCATATCTATCTATCTCTATCTAACTGAGTTTAGGTATACTAATGGTGTGTATATGGGTAATCTGTAAGCTGTTCTTAATGCAAGATTCTGTAGTGTTTATATTGTTGCGTCATCGAGGTCACGTGACTGGTGTGGCGCCCTCTAGTTTCTAGAACTATCTTGTTCTTTCAGGAATGCTCTAGTATTTGCTAGATAGGGTAGGCTGGTATATAAAAGAGGGGAATGTAAT
>NW_013672782.1:0-1483 GCF_000517525.1 Limulus polyphemus
TGTAGATAACACAGTTCTATAACTCCATTAAAACCCCAACACCTTCTGTCGTACTGTAGATAACACAGTTCTATAACTCCATTAAAACCCCAACACCTTCTGTCGTACTGTAGATAACACAGTTCTATAACTCCACCAAAACCCAACACCTTCTGTCTTACTGTAGATAACACAGTTCTATAACTCCACCAAAACCCAACACCTTCTGTCGTACTGTAGATAACACAGTTCTATAACTCCATCAAAGCCCAACACCTTCTGTCGTACTGTTGATAACACAGTTCTATAACTCCATCAAAACCCCAACACCTTCTGTCTTACTATAGATAACAAAGTCCATAAAAACCCCAACAACTTCTGTAGTACTGTAGATAACATAGTTCTGTATCTCCATATTTTTACGTTATAAACCTTAAAGTTCACCGTGAGATATAGACAATTAGGATATAAAAACATCAGAATCAACAGACATAAATCACATTGGAAACTGACTAATCTATTTCTGCCATATACAAACAGACGTCATATTTGTTATATATATATATATATACAATATTGTGGTCTATTCTTCCTTCAACTAACATTAACCAGCCAAGTGTTTTCTTCCGCCAGATCACCGAATGGAAGCGTGGGAAGTCCAAGGTAAAGAGCAAGCTAGAAATTACACCCGCCAGACAGATGGACTCCGGGGTATACGAATGTCAAGCTAATAATAAGTACTCTGTCGATAGAAAGATCTTCAAAGCAGACTTTTCTTCTTACAGTTAAACCCAAAAACAAACAGCG
The DNA here is from genome assembly GCF_000517525.1 of Limulus polyphemus. Taxonomy (NCBI): domain Eukaryota; kingdom Metazoa; phylum Arthropoda; class Merostomata; order Xiphosura; family Limulidae; genus Limulus; species Limulus polyphemus. Next base: position 787 of record NW_013672782.1, read on the forward strand.
GAAAAGCACGTGAATTTCCTTACTATTGCCATCTATCGGTCGTTTTAGTCATTTTACCAACAATATGACTGAATATGTAGCTTTAATAAAGATCACTGAACTTAGAAAATTCATAACTGTTTAGTCTAAAACTCGTATTATGTTTCCAATGTCTAACTAATAACCTTACTGATATTTGTATTAAAATGTCATAAGCCAACTCACATAAATGTAGTATCTGTTTTTAGTGGTCAGTTTTACATTACAAGAAAAAACTTTCACTGTGAAAAGTTTAAATAACCACTCTTAAATACCGAAATCAATGTTTGGAATTATTGTGCTTATTTCATTTTTCAACTGACTCCTTAGTCAGCTATTATTAAATAATACAAATCAGAAGTCTGTAGGTGGCGCTATTTGATAAATGACACTGTAAAATAGTGTAACTTCTCAGTGATGTTTATAAAAAATTACGCTTACAAAATGGCGGTATGTTGTTTGATAGTCGTAAACAGTAAATAATCTTGTTATGAAGAGGCAGTGTGTGCCTTCTGAATCCTGTAGGTGGTGCTAGTTGACATTCGGATTACAATATGTTAACTCCTAATTATAAATAAATCTGGTAGATAGTGTTTTATAGATGTCAGATCAAATCCCTCCCAACACACAGAGGATCCGCTGATACAGCTGGGTGGACACAAAGCGCGTGAAGCCACTT
>NW_013672782.1:2428-3845 GCF_000517525.1 Limulus polyphemus
TGTAGTGTATATTTAGTGTTCAGTAGCATAACGTCCACTGGCAGCTGAATACGAAACTAAATACTAAACGGTATATCTATTTCACAGCTAAGAAATGATCACATGACCTTTACGTAGCGGAAATAACATTTGAAGCCATACAAATTTCATTACACAACTGCACACTTTCCAAACTCTGTAACTGAAACTCTTGTATCCACACATTTCGCGGAACAAAAAAAATGCCATTTCATCTGCTCTTATATACATTTCGCGGCCTATTATAGGACTAAACCCTAACACTAAGAAACCAGATTGAAATACACGAACATTCATAGATTTTTCCCTTTGGAGACTTGCTGTCCTTTGTACTCGAAACCTGCTAAAAGAAGATTGTAAACATCCAAGTGAAAGGAAAAATACACTGAAAGTTCGGGTCCCACGGGACGTACAGAAACCTTTTCCACACATTCTGCTAACTCCAAATGTTCGCAAAGTCAGTCCTAACAAATCGATCATTTCTATACAAGTACATCTGGTCTCAGTTGATATTCATTTAACTGATAAAAAAACTCTTTTCCTGACTTTTTAAAAACGTTTCTGCTGAAAAATTACCGGACAAAAGAAGACCAAAACGTTATTTTAAAAATGCATAAACAGAGCCCACTATCTGAATAGTTTTTCCAAATTTCAGATAGAAATTTCTCATACTTTCTACAGTAAATCATTTAACAATATTTGAATTGTTAGTGTTGATGCATAAATTTTTGTACTTAATGGTAGGACAACAGGGCTCAAATATAAATTTCGGCAGAATGTGAGTCATTAGCTATATTTTTCTAACTGCGTGGTTGGCCTTTGGAATGGGCTGCCTTCAGGTGTGGTCCATGTCGTTAAGGGAAGGTTTCATCAATATCTGACTGATAAGGGCTGTTGTCAAGTGTTTCATTTCAGAATTTAGTGGACAGGATCGTCTAGATGGACCAAAAGGTCCCTTATGTTACGTATAAAGGTACGTGTTTAAATCATCTCTTCCTTGATCCAGTAGCAACAAATGTATTCTACACTTCGACAGCTGCTTAGCAAAGATCAAGAAATTCACCCTAAACAACGGCTAAATACACACTACATCATACCAAACAACGGCTAAATATACACTACATCATACTAAACAACGGAAGTTGAAGAAATGAGAAATACTGCAACAGATTTTTTGCAACACGATTGATTATTTAGTAATAACTGTACGTTGTTGTCTTCTTCAAATATCAGTACAAGATATGGATTTCGTTTGTAATTTTGCAATTCGATCATGTCATAAAACCTCTAGAAAGCAGCGTGGCTAAGTGGCTTCACGCGCTTTGTGTCCACCCAGCTGTATCAGCGGATCCTCTGTGTGTTGGGAGCAGAGATGAAAGTCTTCCGGATATATCCGGAA
>NW_013672782.1:4806-9992 GCF_000517525.1 Limulus polyphemus
CATACTAAACAACGGCTAAATATACACTGCATCATACTAAACAAGGTGAATATCCTCACGTTCGAATCTCTGTGGTCATTTTAAAACAAAAACGGTTCAATAATACAAAGTTTGTTATCTGTTGCTAAAAACAACAATGGCCAAATGGTGGTTCAATAATACAAAGTTTGTTATCTGTTGCTAAAAACAACAATGGCCAAAAGGTGGTTCAATAATACAAAGTTTGTTATCTGTTGCTAAAAACAACAATGGCCAAAAGGTGGTTCAATAAGATTTTATCATTACACATTTTACTTTTATGGTGTACTGATCTAAACATCACGTGTTTCTAGTAAGCTTGTTATAATCGATTATCAGAATTAATGTATCTTATCTTTAAAATATTTTACTTCTGATCTACACTGTTGGTTTGATTTTGATCATAATAATAAATACAGTAAAATGTAGTTGCTTTGACTTCAAATAAATGGTAAGGATACAATAAGATAAATGGTAAGGATACAATGAAATAAATGGTAAGGATACAATGAAATAAATGGTAAGGATACAATGAAATAAATGGTAAGGATACAATGAAATAAATGGTAAGGATACAATAAAATAAATGGTAAGGATACAATAAAATAAATGGTAAGGATACAATGAAATAAATGGTAAGGATACAATAAAATAAATGGTAAAGATACAATAAAATAAATGGTAAGGATACAATAAAATAAATGGTAAGGATACAATAAGATAAATGGTAAGGATACAATGAAATAAATGGTAAAGATACAATAAAATAAATGGTAAGGATACAATAAAATAAATGGTAAGGATACAATAAAATAAATGGTAAGGATACAATAAATAAATGGTAAGGATACAATGAAATAAATGGTAAGGATACAATAAAATAAATGGTAAGGATACAATAAATAAATGGTAAAGATACAATAAAATAAATGGTAAGGACACAATGAAATAAATGGTAAGGATACAATGAAATAAATGGTAAGGATACAATGAAATAAATGGTAAGGATACAATAAAATAAATGGCAAGTATACAATAAAATAAATGGTAAGGATACAATAAATAAATGGTAAGGATACAATAAAATAAATGGTAAAGATACAATAAGATAAATGGTAAGGATACAATGAAATAAATGGTAAGGATACAATAAAATAAATGGTAAGGATACAATGAAATAAATGGTAAGGATACAATAAAATAAATGGTAAGGATAAAATACTGTCTGTCTATTGAGCTTTGTACTCTTAACATTTTATCTTGTGAACCTGGTAAATTTCGAACCAATATTATACAGGAAATACATTGTTGCGTCAGCGAGGTCACGTGACTAGTGTCACGCCCCTGCTTTCTGGAAATATCTTGTGCCTTCGTGAGTTGTCAGGAGATTGCTAGATATGGGGTGGGCTGGTGTATGTAAGAGGGTGACAACGTGACGGAGTAATGTGTGTGTAGACAGTGAGTAATTGATCTGCAGTCAGAGAGTATTATTGAAGTTCAGCACGTTCGTTGTTATAGCGTTTGTTTTAGCGCGATTGTTGAAATTAAGAGTCTCGTAAAGTTATATTCGGAACGAATAAACCAGTTTTATTAAGTAAGGACTTGTGTCGCTAAAGTTTCGTCGGAACGAATTTACGGGAAATCAATTAACAAACGGAGACGTAACAATATTCTTAATGTACACATTAGTACAGACTTTGTTAAAAATTATTAATACTCAATTCTCCTGAAATCAACCACACTCATAAGCCTAACATGTAAAATTCATCAATTATATACATATATATTATCCTCTTTCCTATTTCTATTACTCCACAGTTAGGGCTAATTAAAAAAACAAATTTCAAGTGCTAATATTGTAAAGTAGGTACGGTCTCTCTATGGACGTCAGAAAAGATAATAATCTAATGAGCTGGTATTAACGCATATTTCCAAGTTTAAACACACATCTGTGTAAAACAAGACAATTTTACTTTTATTTTGTTACGAACTACAGATATAAGACAAATAAAATAGGGTTCAGAGAACTACTATAACTACAAGTGTTGAAGTACATCATGCTGTTTCTGGTGGTGCCCTCTGGTGACAAAGGTATAGTTTTTTTGTATATTACAATCATGTATTACGACTTACCTGAGCTGATATCAACAAGCTCAAGTTTCTGTTTTGTCAACTTCAAGCGTAACACATTTTTTGTCGGTAACAAAAACACAGCCTGTAATTGCTTACTTTCAAATGTACTAAAAATTTCCCTTTGTAAAATATCCAATAACCACACTTCTAATCAGACTAAAATTTCATCTATTAAAAAACTGCCTTATAAAAAATGAGCAATTCAATATTCATTATACTAACACCATCATAACAATTATAGACTAAAGAGATACTACAATATATATATACTGATTCTGTTATAAAATAAGCTTACCTTCTGTTGTTCTTTACTATCTCCAAGTAGTCACTAGATCGTGAATAGTAGCCATCAGATGATAATGCCCCCCAGAAGTTAGACCACAATTTATTGGGTCGTGCCAATAAGGGAGCTAAGATAGGCCTAAAGTCACGAAAATGGTAATAACACATTGATACACACTACTCTCAGAGAAACATACATTAAACAACAGAAACTAATTACTGACTAACCTGTGAACATTATGAATCAATCAGAGAAGAATATATCAAAAATAAACTAATTACTGATCAGTATTAATTAAGTTATCACAATCCTTGAACCCTTTCCATGCAACTTTGTTATGACCTTTTACGGTGTTATATTTAAATCTAACAACAACTTTCCTACCAACATTTGTCAATAATATTTAACACGAAAATGTAGTTAATAATTACAATTTCACATTGTCTACGTTTTGACTTTTTGATTTCAAAAATAAATATTTCGAAAACCTCAAACTTCATTTTTCTGTCACATGATGCATCCCAGCTCCGATTTCTCGACTACAGAACTTTCTAACTTCTAAAACAGGCTGAACCAATTAGAAACACTGACTAAACATGATTAAAAGCAATATGTAAAATTTTTCTGTCTTTCTTTGCTGAGATATCAATAAATTTATCAAACCCACCAAAGAAGTCCCTTCCTTTTCTCTGTGACTTTCAATGTTGATCGTTAATCACCTGTACATGGCTTATGGACATGTTTATAACCAATAGAAAGAACAACTTCTCTACATAAATCTTATAAATCTACATTGAGTTTTTTCTGCCATTGCCCTTCAGTTGACAAGAACTGTTGGTTTGTGTTAAACACATTTGGTGTTCTGAACAGTAATGGAATTTTGTCAACCTATTTATAGCTTATTTAGAAAGTAATTTTCGGACATTCTATTTTAGTTCCAATATATTGTTTGTGTTCTAAAATACATATTTGAAATCTACATGAATTGTTTTTTGCACACTCAAACTAGCGAGACTTAACAAGTTTCAGGGGAGAATGTCAAATATTTTTACTCCAGTGGAAACAGCTCCAGTTTGTAGTGAGTGCAAGAAATCCTTGTTTTTTTTATGTATATTTTTATTTCTTTTTATAGATTTTTAAAAAAAAATAATTATTCATAAACTTCTCAGCTTAGCCTAGCAAAACTTTCAGTAAAATGAAATGTTTAAAATAACACTAGCTTGAGCACTGATGCGAAATATGACATTAGATCACGTGCTGTTGATATTAGCTGTATGGAAAACAGCTAACAGACTCTGGCTGTGGTACAAAATGTGAAAAAAGTTAACAGCTGAAACTACATGAAATTTGATAAGTTCTGGTCAATACTGCAGTCAGTGCAAAGAAAAAAAATAGTATTATTAAGTTTACTTGATATTTTTACACTTTTCATTTCATTGTACATTGATCGTTTTGCTAAGTTAATTTATTAGACAACATAAATCAATTAATTATTACTGAGAAATGTTTCTAATTTCTCTGCAACATTAATCAACATACTAAGAGTATTATCTATCAATGAGCAATTTGATAAAAATATAATCAGACCATACTCCAATAAATACACAGCATTTTCTATTTCACTTTTTTGAGAATATCTCGAGTTTTTAAGGTGAGCAAACAGTTTATTTTAAATACAATTCTACGTGAAAGTCTCACCTGTTTTGCTCGATTAAAAGTCGAAGTGTCATGGGATTTGTAATATGAGCATCTGAGTCCACCGAGAAGTAGTAGTCACAATTTAATTTTGTACACTCTTCCCTGTGACAAAACAAGACAGTAGAAGTATCGTACAGGTTAAAAAGTGAACTACAACTTTCATAATTAGGCCTAAAGATCAAACAAATATATATACAAATTCTAGTTAGCTAACACCACTTTAAATTGTAAAATGACAACAAGTGAAATACCAAATCTAGAAAAAAATCTTCAGACAAGAATATTGTAACATGATGGCAGACAACAAAGATGTATTGTTCATAACAGAGTACTTGACTTAAGTTATCACAGAATATAATAACTTATATAATTACTCTCACATCAATAGTTAAGCAGAACAGTTTTGTGCACATGCAGGTTATGAGATAGAAAACGTAGTCGTAAGTTCACCCTACACTTGCAAAGTTTGGGGTCATTTTTCAATCTTCACAGATCATTTTTAGGCTTGTAGCTACTCTACTGGCATTTACAAAGAAACATAATATGTGGGTCCCATGTATCTATATAAATATAATAGTACTGTCTGTTGTATGTCCATGTAACTACTTCTAAATAAATATAACAGTACTATCTGTTGTATGTAACTACTTCTATATAAATATAATAGTACTGTCTGTTGTATGTTCATGTAACTACTTCTATATAAATATAACAGTACTATAACTACTTATATATAAATATAATAGTACTGTCTATTGTATGTATCTACTTCTATATAAATATAATAGTAATGTCTGTTGTATGTAACTACTTCTATATAAATATAATAGTACTGTCTGTTGTATGTCCATGTAACTACTTCTGTAAAAATATAATATATAAATATAATAGTACTGTCTGTTGTATGTTCATGTAACTACTTCTATATAAATATAATAGTACTGTCTGTTGTATGTATTATATTTATATAGAAGTAGTTACGTACTGTCTGTTGTATGACCATGTAACTACTTCTATATAAATATAATAGTACTGTCTGGTTGTATGTCCATGT
>NW_013672782.1:10374-13445 GCF_000517525.1 Limulus polyphemus
ATAAATATAATAGTACTGTCTGTTGTATGTCCATGTAACTACCTTGCAGGGTGTGGATAGATCTTCACCAAAAATGGTAAGGAGGTTCATTAGGTCGATGTGGGGGTACATACAAATTTTCAGTTTTGTGTTTTGCGATTTTTATGGGCGTTTTTGCATTTTTACCACTACCTCACTCTCTGTCAACGGATCTTCACCAAATTTAGTATGAAGGTTTGTTGGGTCCATGTGGAGATACATGCAAATTTGTGGTTTCACATTTTGTGTTTTGCTGTTTTTATGTACAATTAAATATAAGGGAAGCAACTTTTCATGTACTAAGATAACCTTTCATTAATCATGAATTTACATAACTTCCGTCCAGGGGACGGATACTCCAGCTAGTATATATATATTAGGAGAACCAACCCAAAGCAAACGTAGATACAAGTTATCCTCACTCTATAAAACTTAGCCCTAAATACTCTATTTACACAGTATAGACAATCACAGTTTTCATATTTAGTCTTTCTACTGAATTTGGAACATAAAATACTTACAATCCCAAACGTAGATACAAGTTATCCTCACTCTATAAAACTTAGCCCTAAATACTCTATTTACACAGTATAGACAATCACAGTTTTCATATTTAGTCTTTCTACTGAATTTGGAACATAAAATACTTACAATCCCAAACGTAGATACAAGTTATCCTCACTCTATAAAACTTAGCCTTAAATACTCTATTTAAACAGTATAGACAATCACAGTTTTCATATTTAGTCCTTCTACTGAATTTGGAACATAAAATACTTACAATCCCAAATTTCGAGCGTGCCATTCCTTAGTGTCACTCGATTTTCTTAGATAAGTGACACTGTTATATTTGTGTTTGTGGGAAGATATAAATTCCTCTACATGCTCCTTGTGGTATTCTGCCTACAAGAAAAAAAAAAGGCATGAGAAAAATGTTGCTTTACAAATCTTAACACTTATTAAAAAAAAAGACATTTTGTTTACTGGTAATCTGCTAAATTCCATGAACATACGCTTACAAATTTAAAAGTTATAACATTAAAAATGTAACAAGCACAAGATGGTTATGAGATCTGTCCAGGGGACCGAGCCCATGCTGGAAGAATTAACATAACTTTCTAAAAGTCTCTCAACATGCAATATCTTTTAACTTAACTCCCCTTGCTACACAGTAAGCCACATTTTGACGAGATATATCTGGCAACTTTAGTCAATACAACTCTACATGGTTTTGTATGGGGAAGACAAACTGGTCTAATATTTAAAGACACACACCAGACTTTTATACTTTGTCATTTGGTATAAGGCTGTTCAACCTGCTTACTGAATTTAGCTTTCAGGTTTTCTCCACTTTTTTAGCAGAGTGAACTGTAATAAAGAAACATTAAATATCTCACAACAGATAACATAACCGTATCATTACCAGCTGAAGACTACAATTGTGGACAGTGTCAGGGTCAGCATAATTGTATCATTACCAGCTGAAGACTACAGTTGTGGACAGTGTCAGGTCAGCATAACCGTATCATTACCAGCTGAGGACTACAGTTGTGGACAGTGTCAGATCAGCATAATCGTATCATAACCAGCTGAGGACTAATGTGTGTAATCAGCTATGGACAATATCAAGTTAACATAACCCTATCATAATCAGCTGAGGACTGAAGTTGTGGACAATGTGCACACATTAAGTATGTATACTATAACCTTTAATGCAGTATGTGTATCTTCACAAAATTTATTAGACTTTTAGTAACAATTACAATTCTTTTGTACACAAGAAAACCATAATTTTTAATGAAGTACTTTTACTAAAGATTTGTTTGTAAAAATATTGAGTCTGTTTCATCACTAGTCCGAATGCGAGGTGATTTTCATGTTATGATTAAAAAAACTATTCTTCGTCCCAAAAATCTCAAATATTATTTGCGTAATCTCTAAAACCTCCTAAGTACATCTCAAACGTTTCTTTCTAGTAAAACTTTATATTCTGTCTGTTATTTTCTCTACCCTAGCTATACTGGGTATGTCAATTTGACCGACCTCGTAACCACCAAAAACATTAGGAAATAAATATAAATTATTATTCTTTCGTTCTAGAATTACTACAAATTATAACATAAAAACATAAATGTTTAGACTAAATAGCTTAAATCTCATAACATTATACATTTATATATATTATGTTTATTATATTGACCTTTCAGCCATGGCTGGCTAACAATACAGAAGATACAATGACCAAGAGCACGTGCACTCATGGTACTGTATCCAAGAATATAAAACTGGCCTTCATAAAGTAACCTGTCTTAGCTGTGTTTTAGTGGATTAGTATTTTGTAAAATGCAGTCATATTTCAGTTATAATACATTATTACTATAATGAAATAAGTTCTTAAACTAATTTTTTTAAAACATAGAACAGTAAACAAAGAAGGATAGCAAACAATTATCTCACCCGGTTACAACCTTCGTACTCGTTTTCTGCTTGCCGTAGGTTGCTAAGCCTTGTAAAATTTAGTACGTGGAGGATGTGAAACAAAATATTTTTTTTTAGGTTTTATATATACATTTGAATAACCAAAAAATCATAAATTACTATATTAATACCATAAAATTCCACTGTAATTTATCAAACTTAGTAACTAAGCTGTATTTGGGTAAAAAAAATATGAAATTTTGAGCTCACTACAGTGTCAACTTACCCTCTTTGAATCCAGGGCAAAAAAAAGCATTTTCCATACAAATAATTTGCAAAGGCTCAGAGCTTTTGATTGGTTATTCATAGATCATAGATAAAATTAGGTTTACATAATCAAATGTCACAAAAAATTCGAAAGAGGTGGGCGGGCCCACTGTGTTTGATTCAGTATATGAAGCAATATCTCAGTAAATAGAAAAGATAGGAGGTTCATATTTTATATTCTAGGTTGTTAATGTCAGTAATTTCAGTTCCTAATTCATACAAAACTATAGACTTTGTATTTGAACATCAAAAACATAATTTAGAATCAATGGCGCATTCAACATTACCACGTGCATTCTTTTAATATT
>NW_013672782.1:14376-20494 GCF_000517525.1 Limulus polyphemus
GAAGTTCTGACACCTGAAAAATGGAAGTAATGATAGTTAATCAAAAACAGAAGAAAAATATATACCACACCCATTAAATAATAAATACAAACTAGCCAATACCTGTTTTCTTCTAGGCTGTATTTGTGGCATATTATACCTTAGTCGTCAAATTCAGAAGTTAACGATAATGTAACTAAAACAAACCAAAAAAAGTTCAGAAGGGTTAAAACTTTTACTTAAATTAATAATAACAATTCATTATTACTCAAACACCAAGAAAATCAGGATTTATTTTTTAAGAATGCTTAATGGCTATTTTATCCTCCAAAAAATACTATGTTACGTCTCTGTTCGTTTGATAATTTCCCTTAAACATTCTTCCCGAGGAACTTCAGCGATGCAAGTCGTTTCTTAAATAAAACTAGTTTATTCTTTCTCGATACAACTTTGCAATAAACAGAATTTCCACAGTCACTTTAACTTAAACACACGCTATAACTTACAACGATTCACGCACTTTACTTATGGTCAGTACCGCTCGCTTGACTCAATGATCGGTCTTCAATCTGCTATTATATATACCGTCACTCCTCATCTCCGCTTTATTTGCTGGGCTTATATACAAAAATAGAGGGTGTCTGGCAAACACTAGAGTTGCCAGGATCAGTCATGATCCTTCTAGAAACTCATGACATGTTACCAGCGTCACGTGCCTTCCGCTGTCGTAACAACTACTATGTATTGAATAAGTTTGAAAGGAATTAAAGCATACCTAACATATACAAGCAGATGGTTCACACTTTCTAATCAATCTTCATACCAATAGACATGTCTCATAAAAACTGTAAAACTTACCAGCTCTTGTGCATTTTCAATGATATCAATATATTAGTAATTAGCCGATGTATTTTGAGATGTTTTCCCCATTGTGCACAACAAATACAAAATTTCCACTTATTGGAACTACCTGTGAATAACTTAGTAAACTGATAGTGTACACAGGCTCTGGGATACACAGGTCAAGCTTACCCGGGTCTGCCATATGCAGGCCAAGTGTACGCAGGCCTTGTATCGACATACGCAGGCCCAGCTTTACCACATAGATAAGGTAGGCATCTGCCAAGACAAGTAAAATCAATGTTTTTATATCCTTCAATAAAACTGACTATCTCACACTTCCTTCACATCATTTCTTGTATCTTAATTCACCTGGAAACTGAAGAGTGATGTTACTGATGAAAGTAAACTTATTATTACTGAACAGTGATGTTACTGATGAAAGTAAACTTATTATTACTGAACAGTGATGTTACTGATGAAAGTAAACTTATTATTACTGAACAGTGATGTTACTGATGAAAGTAAACTTATTATTACTAAGAGTGATGTTACTGATGAAAGTGAACTTATTATTACTGAACAGTGATGTTACTGATGAAAGTGAAATTATTATTACTGAACAGTGATGTTACTGATGAAAGTAAACTTATTATTACTGAAGAGTGATGTTACTGATAGAAGTAAAATTAGTATTATTGATGAGTGATGTTACTGACAGAAGTAAACTCATTAGTACTGAGGAGTGATGTTACTGATAGAAGTAAACTTATTAGTACTGAACAGTGGTGTTACTGATGGAAGTAAACTTATTATTACTGAAGAGTGATGTTACTGATGAAAGTAAACTTATTATTACTGAACAGTGATGTTACTGACAGAAGTAAACTCATTAGTACTGAGGAGTGATGTTACTGATAGAAGTAAACTTATTAGTACTGAGGAGTGATGTTACTGACAGAAGTAAACTATATGGCCAATGTTAATAAACCCATTTCTCCATAAAACTTAAATTAATTAATACCTTCTTCTTTTTCAGACTAATGGTGTCTTTTTTACAGACTAAACAGCCCTCAGATGGCAGCCAAGATCTAGCAAGGTAGTTACCCAGTGAATTCAGGATCACCTGTAAAATAAAATACAAGAAAAAAAAGATTTTCTAGTTGGTTGAACATTCACAAATTAAAGTTTAACAATGGTGTGAACTGAATGACAAGTTTTTTAACTCAAAATTTGGAATTTTATCGATTTTAAAGTTTGAAGAGTTTACTCAGAGTAGAAACATAGTGAAGGAAAAACACTTTCAGCTGTAGCCAAAGTAGAATTCAAAATTTAGCAGCCAAGAAGGTGAAAGTCTCAGGCTTATAATAAACTTAACCAGGAGCCTTTGAAAAAAATGCTAATATAACTATTCTGGTGTAAGTAACCCCCATAAAATGGTTAAAAGATATCAACAAATAATATATTCATGGCAATGAATTATAAAATGTAAGAATAATACAACTGATTTCACTAACATTAAATTTATGTCATGGTATTCCATCTCGTTACTATCATTAACCCTCTTTTTTTTTGGGGGGGGGGGGAGAAACGAAGATGTTGTTTTCTCATTAATATAACATCATCCCAGAACATGGTGATGAATTAAAATAAAAGAGTTTTACTTGTTTAAGCACATCGACAGCTGATATTAACTTAATAATCAGTTATGTCCTCCTTCACTAAATAGTTATAATAAAACCAAAACCGTTTTTACCTTGCTTGGTCCATTTCCGTGAATAACTATTGGATTAGTTCCATATGCTGAATTGTGCAAATAACTGTCTTTACTACTGAACCGTAGCTCCACATCACCTAGAACATAATACGACGAGTCAAGTTTCACGTAGGCTTAAGATATTATTACGGCCTTGACATTTTCCATTGTACGGCTTTGACATTTTCTATTGTACGGCCTTGACATTTTCTATTGTACGACCTTGACATTTTCTATTGAATGACCTTGACATTATCTATTGTACGGCCTTGACATTTTTTCTATTGTACGGCCTTGACATTTTTCTTTTGTATGGCCACGAGTTTTTTGTCTGCCTTCACTCTGTGATCAAAAACCATCATTTCTATCTTGTTGAGGTTAAGTGTGACAGCTTTTCTGTTGCACATATCACTATTTACAATACAATAGAAAAATGTCAAGGCCATACAATAAAAAATGTCAAGGCCGTACAATAAAAAAATGTCAAGGCCGTACAATAGAAAATGTCAAAGCCGTACAATAGAAAATGTCAAGCTATAAAAAAATTGCTTTACATTCTAAACTTTTTTCAAGAGGAAAAAAAATTAAATATTTTTACAGTTCTTACCAACAGCTCCATTTAAGTTTTGGAAGATGTCTGCTTTGTGGTCAAGTTTGATGGAAAGATCTTTCTGAAGAAATAAACAAGAGTGACAAGCTAATTAGAGACATTTTTTAATTACATTTCAGATTAAAACATTATTTAAAAGGGCTTTATTAATATTGATGCCATACACTAGAGTGCATTTCAATTAGAAGAAAATACAACAATTTTATAAAATAACTTTTGATTGATACTAAATATAACTGTCTTATAACACTCAGATTATCAGCTTGTTGTTGTTACATCATTCACTGCTTGTGGGGTACAAATATTTTTATGTCCTTGACTTTTACAAAATTTAGTGTAAATTACTAATCGTCTGTGTTAAAACATAGAAGTAATTAGTGCGATTAATTATAATAATGATAATATTCCTGTTCATGTTTCTTTGTGTGACTCGTATATTATTAACGACCTTGTATCCAACAAAGTCGTGGACTTACCGGCAAGTTGGTGCATAAATAATAGAAAAAATTAATTAAATTAAAAATCCTAATTGGTAATTCCAGCAGTAAAATAACAGTTTTCAAGTAATTGTTTCTAAGTATTTATATATATATATATATATATACTATTTTAGGAAAATTTTAAAGTAACACACAGCAGGAGATGGACGATTAACTTTAGAATGACCGTAACAAAAACTTAATAATTTTGGAATCTTGGTAACAGGTAGTAACATGAAACATAACCAGTTATGTACTACTGTTTCAAGTTACATCGTCTCCCATTTGCTCAAACAGTAACGTGAAACCGATACGGTGATAAGTACCATGACCAGCTAAGAAACATAGCTTGAGTTAGGTAGATCAAAAAGGGGCAAAAGCTGCAAGAATACCTAGCCCATGAATCAGTTTATTCTATTAAAAGTTCTTGTTTTATAACACTGTATACTCCTACTTAAGACTAGTAGATTAAACTAGCTATATTATTTTTTAGTTTTGATCTTTACAGGTCGCTTGCATTGGTTAGAGTTATTGCAAATAGGTAAACTTTAGTCCATAAGTCTTTATATATGTCACCAAGAGTTTTATTTCTGAGCACACCTTCCTGTACTTCCAAGGTGTGTTTAAGACTATTTTTAAAAATCTTCTTATGATTTAAATTTTGAGGCATTAAGGGTGCCCCTTTATTTGACTTCTGGGGCAACTATCACTGACAGACACACAGCTAAGTGCCGGTTACCGATGTATGAGGGGTTATTCAGTCTTGACCCAATTAGTTTGAGATCATGTACTTATTTGTCAGCAATTAAAAAATCTAACAAAGAAAATCACTATACACCTTCTTGGCACAAATGGTATTTTATAACACCGTGGTACTTTCGATACTTGGTTGTGACTACAAGTGACTAAATGCTAAGGTACGATGCTGCATATATTAACTGATGTATATATCCTTAAGGATTTCATACTACCCTCTTTCCAAGTTTACACTAATCTTTACTTCAAACATGTAAATGATAAAATCTTATATTATATTACAACTCACCCTCAGATCTTCCTGCAAAAAGATTTTTGTGTAGAATAACTGGTCATCATCCATGTTTTCTATGACCTCATGAGTTACAATCTTATATATCTGTGGTGCAAAACCCATGAACCCTAAAGTTAAAAAGTGAGGACCAATTTAAACACTTTCAACCAGAAAACTAAAAAACAAAACAAAGGCAGGAACGTACATCATGTTAAACAGTGCTTCTGTCTTACTAAACTGAAAAAATGAACAAAAACAAAGATAATAAAGTACATCATGTTAAACAGTGCTTCTGTCTTATTGAACTGAAAACAGATCAAAAACAAAGATAATAAAGTACATCATGTTAAACATTGCTTCTGTCTTATTGAACTGAAAAACAGAACAAAAACAAAAGAACAAAGATAATAAAGTAGATCATGTTAAACATTGCTTCTGTCTTACTGAACTGAAAAACGGAACTCTGTTTTCAGTTCAATAAGACAGAAGCACTGTTTAACATGATGTACTTTATTATCTTTGTTCTTACAAAAACAAAACAAAGATAATAAAGTACAGCATGTTAAACAGTGCTTCTGTCTTATTGAACTGAAAACAGAACAAAAACAAAGATAATAAAGTACATCATGTTAAACAGTGCTTCTGTCTTACTAAACTCCAAAACAGAACAAAAACAAAAGAACAAAGATAATAAAGTACATCATATTAAACAGTGCTTCTGTCTTATTGAACTGAAAAACAGAACAAAAACAAAAGAACAAAGATAATAAAGTACATCATGTTAAACAGTGCTTCAGTCTTATTGAACTGAAAACAGATAAAAAACAAAGATAATAAAGTACAACATGTTAAACATTGCTTCTGTCTTATTGAACTGAAAAACAGAACAAAACAAAGATAATAAAGTACAACATGTTAAACATTGCTTCTGTCTTATTGAACTGAAAACAGAACATAAACAAAGATAATAAAGTACAACATGTTAAACAGTGCTTCTGTCTTATTGAACTGAAAACAGATCAAAAACAAAGATAATAAAGTACATCATGTTAAACAGTGCTTCTGTCTTATTGAACTCAAAAACAGAACAAAAACAAAAGAACAAAGATAACAAAGTACATCATGTTAAACAGTGCTTCTGTCTTACTGAACTGAAAAACAGAACAAAAACAAAGATAATAAAGTACATCATGTTAAACATTGCTTCTGTCTTACTGAACTCAAAAACAGAACAAAAACAAAAGAACAAAGATAATAAAGTACATCATGTTAAACAGTGCTTCTGTCTTACTAAACTCCAAAACAGATCAAAAACAAAGATAATAAAGTACATCATGTTAAACATTGCTTCTGTCTTACTGAACTCAAAAACAGAACAAAAACAAAAGAACAAAGATAATAAAGTACATCATGTTAAACAGTGC
>NW_013672782.1:21494-35783 GCF_000517525.1 Limulus polyphemus
TCAAAAACAAAGATAATAAAGTACATCATGTTAAACATTGCTTCTGTCTTACTGAACTCAAAAACAGAACAAAAACAAAAGAACAAAGATAATAAAGTACATCATGTTAAACATTGCTTCTGTCTTATTGAACTGAAAACAGAACAAAAACAAAACAAAGATAATAAAGTACAGCATGTTAAACAGTGCTTCTGTCTTATTGAACTCAAAAACAGAACAAAAACAAAAGAACAAAGATAACAAAGTTCATCATGTTAAACAGTGCTTCTGTCTTACTGAACTGAAAAACAGAACAAAAACAAAGATAATTATGCACAATAAGTTCTGGTGATATTACTTAACTTTACTCTGGATATAAAAAATGTAAGTTTTACTGTTTGTAATAAGTACATCAAAAATTAACATTCCAATACACTTTAATTAAAGTCATAAAAAGTAGAAATTATTGATCTCAAAAAATATGGTAAAGGAAATCGTAAACATTATTATGGTTGCAATGAGGGTGTAAAACAAAACCCTCACCAATAAATTAATGACTCAAAGGAGAGATAAAAATAATATATTGATTCTGAGCAGGAAAGGTACTGCATAACAGTCGTCGTTCGGTTATAAGTAAAGTTTTAATTTAATATTACTATCATATTGTGTTAAAATGGCCCATACACCAACCAGAGGAAGAGCTTGCAATGTTTTGTAGCATCTCATTTATTTATGAAGATATCTCAATAAAAATGGTTTATTTTAAAGAGGAAAGGCAAAGCTTTCTTGAAGACCAACTGGTTTTGAAACCAGTAATAAAAATGAGGTAAAATTTCAATTCCTATTCCAATTTAAATTATTGTAATATCAGCAATTATCTTAGTACATGAACAATTTCCCCAAAATGGGGCTGTAGACTGCCTGGAGCAGTCACGTTTTAACCACTCGCACCACAGTACAGTAGTGTGTTATCTGTTAGTAAACATTAAAATGACATCACATAAGGGATGCTCAACTTTGAATTTTGTACTGTCATGATGTCAGTAAAACATGAGCATGCCATGAATCATGAAATAATTGTGTATTCTGTAGGTTACAATACAACATGACACATGTACTTGAAAAGCAAGAAATAAAAATATTTGTTACTCTTAATTTTGGTTTTATTTACTTTTGAAACAGAAAACATCTAGTATGTTAAATATATTGACTCATAGCTACTCTTATATATATATATACGGCATAAGGAAAAGTAATAACTGAAAAAAAATATGGTGTTAATGAAAATTTTAAACAATAAACAACATCAGATTGATATTACAATTTCTTAAGGGCCATAAAACCATTTTGAAGTAAGACATCAAAGTCAACTACTGCTTCATAGAAAAAAATTAAACTGAAATTGAAATTTTGTCACTTGGTTATAATGTTTGATTTCATAAAATGATGTAATATAATAAAATTTAGCCTCTTTTCTGTCAGACTGTCCCTTTTTACTGAGATACCTTCATAAATGAATGAGGTATTCCAAAACATTGCTAGTACCCTCCCCCAGGCTGGTCTAATGTTACTTTAGCTATTAGTATTGTACACTGTTTTGCTCTGTACAGATTATTTCAATAAATTTCCTACAACTCTTTCTGTAACACTGACTTTTCTGTCAGACTGTCCCTTTTTATTGAGATACCTTCATAAATGAATGAGGTATTCCTAAACATTGCAAGTACTCTCCCCCAGGCAGGTCTAATGTTACTTTAGCTATTAGTATTGTACACTGTTTTGCTCTGTACAGATTAGTTCAATAAATTTCCAACAACTCTTTCTGTAACACTGATGCACCCATTGGTAGAGAAATGTTACAAACTAAGTTTTACCCATTTCTATTATATCATTATATTGTTTTGGTTACGTTTGATGTTTTCTTTATTTCTGTTTTATTCTGTATAATTCTGTCCATAGTATTCTTATGATTTTCTTCCATCAGTGGATGACATTTTGGTTTTACAAGGTGAACGTCTTTCACTCTGTATTTGTTTTCAAACGAGACCCACAACCCGAGCACTTTCGAATAGTTAACATTTCTTGAATAGAGAAAGAAGAACAGTGAACTATTCAAAAGCACTCAAGTTTTGGGTCTCCTTTGTAAACTGTTACGACTTTTGTATGTGACCCAAGGGATTTTTAAGAAAATTAAATACAGAGTGAAATTCTGATTAAGAAGTTAGCACACAACCCAAATTCTGATATTTTGTGACATAAATAAAACTGATGAAATAACTACACTTCACCAAGTTCACACCATCACAGATGTTATATATAAAACGTCTCAACAACTAGTACGTCTCTTGTTATCGCAGACAGCCTGAAGAACTCTGGTATTGGGCAAAAGGCCTAACTGACACTGAATATATTGTTACGACAGCGTAAGTCACGTGACACTAGTAACACGTCATGAACTTTTATAGAAATCATGTCCCTTCGTGAATGCTCGAGTGTTTACTAGATATGCGGTATTCATATATATAAGACCGCCAAGAAGTGACGGCAACAATGGAATGCAGTTGAATTGCAGACAGAGATAGAGACGGACAGTTGGGTCGAGCGCGTGTGTCGTTTGTCGTGAGTTATAGCTTTTGTTTAAATTATAGAGTGACCGTGGAAATTAAGTGAATTTCAAATTTGTATTGAGAAAGAATAAACTAGTTTTATTTCAGAAAGGACTTGTGTCGCTAAAGTTTCATCGAAAAGAAATTATACGGAAAATTAACTAACGACCAGAGATAGAGACGTAACAATATTATACATTCTTCTTTACTTTCAACCACAAAATCTTATTAATAATAATTTGGTAGTGCTTTCTTGGTAAACACATTTTAAACACAGAAATACAAACTACGTTACTTAAACATAAATAATAATATATATATCTTTATGATTCAATAAGATGATTATGTACAGAATAAAGAAGAAGAAAAAAAGCACATCCAAGGCTATGGTGAGGTTTCATGCACCAGAAAGCTATACTTATTAATTACTGCAGGATAGACCAATGGTTCCCAACAACGTGTGGATGTGGAAATCTTCCTGGGGTGACATGCAAAAACATTCGAAAAGTATTAAAATTGCAGGGCAGTCTCGGTGAGTTGTCAACGTATTCCACACTCAACATTCAATGATCATTGACTCAACCTTGAATTATTTACTTTTCTATTATTATAAACCACACTTTAAGTTGTTTTTTTAAGATAAATTATATGCATCAGGGATACTTCACTGGTTCAAAGGTCTTACTGGGGGTACGTGGCACAAAAGGGTTGGGAACCACCGGGATAGACCATTAACAAACAACAACATTATTTATATTGACTTAGTTTTATCAAT
Source organism: Limulus polyphemus (assembly GCF_000517525.1). Lineage (NCBI taxonomy): Eukaryota > Metazoa > Arthropoda > Merostomata > Xiphosura > Limulidae > Limulus > Limulus polyphemus. The sequence goes on from NW_013672782.1 coordinate 24,855, forward strand.
TTGTTTCAAATGTTAGTCAAGCCAAAAGTGATGCAAAATTTAAAAGAACTGAGCAACAAGTCGTATTTTAAAATCTTTCACAAGATTTTAAAACACGAAAGCTGTTAAATCCATACCTGTGTAAGAAAAGTCAAGACATACTGTTTCGTTGTCAAGGTAACAGAGAGATGCCCACAAGCAAAGAAACATAAAAAAAATATTAGTAAGCCTCCGTTAGGAAACAGCATTTTTATAACTGACTCAAGAAAACCAAAATGTTTCAAGTTTTAGCCGAAACAAACATATCAATAACTTTTTGAAAAAAAAAAAGACATCAAAACACAGAACAACTGGCATATTTTACCCATACATACACAGCTTTAGGATGGGCAACTGAATTTACTCACATACAAAGCAGTTAGGTAGTCATTTATAAATTTTTTATACAGTGAAATTATGATGAATCAAACAAACATGAAAGCAGAAGGCATTCGAAATGTTCTACAATCTGATTATGGTAAATTTGTGGATCGTTAGTCCTCCATGATTATCTGTACAACTGTCGACCTGAAGAAGACAGTTATCACCCATTTCATTCAATTTAATTATTTAAACAGACAATTAACAGAAAAAGTTTAACAACATACACAGTATTTGAATAAATAACACAACGATGAGATTTAACCCAAATACACAGTGTAAAGCAGTGTCTGTGCACTTAATATTATGTTTCGGCACATACAAACTATTTGGATGCTTTTGTTGAAATCCATTTTACAGAGTTGGAACATGATGAAAATATCAAAATTTAAAGAAATCTGGATACAATACTTAACTAAATGTTAATGCATGAAGGTTGAAATTTTAACAGGCTCAAATTTCAATATCTAATGTTTCTCTAAATTAACTAGAGCTCTTTAAAAGCTATTTCACTAAAAACAAGAACTTAAGCTGTCTGGTAATACTACTGTTTAAGCACTAGACTCACTCAATTATTTGTTATTACCTCCAGAATTCAGGTATCTTTTTCCTTTCTCCGGCTTAGGATACAGCTTCTGTGAACACAAGTAAGCTGTGAATGTCTCACTAAGCATTTATCAATACAAAAAAATTACATACAAGTTTTTTATAAAAACATTTTTAATGGAGACGAGAAAAGTATGATAGGGAGTAAAAGCTTAAAGTGCCATGGGTTTACTTAAAATTCTCAAAAAAAATTGATGAATTTAAAATATGATCTTGTTTCATTTTCAATAAGAAAACCTGTTGTAGAAAATGTTTTTTTTTGTATAGAAGATGAATGTCTACTAGTGAAGTACAAAATTCCAGTATTATTATTAATATGACAATACCATTTCAAACAATGTCTACTTTTGCACAACCATACTAAAAAATAATTAAAAATTTTCAAAATTCTTGTATAAAAGCTCTGTTTACATTGGAAGATTACAATAAAATAATGGTACACTGTGTTCTATCATCGAATAGGTTCTATCAAATTATTTAGTGAATATAATGCATCTTCTGGTCCACGTGGTGACAATGAAATAATTAGTTTCTTCTATAATTTGCTACAGATGACATTTACTTTTACACAAGTTGTAGGCCTAAGTTCACAAACAACATTTTCACTTTAAACAAAAACTGTGATATTAATGTTACCTAAGTCTAACTGGCAAATTCAAACAGAATTTCCTTGCTAATAAATCAATAACGGCAATAACAGTCCTTTTTTAAAGCTGAACTGAAACATTCATTTATTTTCAATGAAGTTTCACACACTGATTTATAACACACTCTCATTTCTACAAAATATCTAGATTAATACATCATTATCAATTTTCTAAGTATTCTAGGACTACTTTTTATGAACTTTCTAGATCCAACATAATCATCATGATTAGCAGCTCCCTCTAGCAAACAACTAAATTACAGTATTAAAAATACAGCTTACAACACCTGGGGGTTTCCTGGATTGTGATTTCCCTTGAATAATCCTAACATACAAACCAAAACAGACACAATAGTGTCCATTCATCAAGTGTTTTTGATAGTTTTTTCTTCAGAGGCCCGTGGTTATCCCATCTGTATACCATAAGCCATATTGTCACTGCCTGTCCTATTGCTTTTCTCAATTCCTCTGACACATGGGAATTACAGGTTTTCAATTCACAATAAATAAGAATACAGAAAAAATTTTGCTAAAACTTATAGTTTTGAATTCTGAAAGAAAAAAAGAACATATATAAAACTTATTACTGAAATTAAGTTAGACTTTGAATTTAGAAGAAATACAAAATGTAGTAACTTACGGCTAAAGACTCGTCAGGCCAACAGAAACCCTCAGCAGAAAATAAAACTTTAGCTTTTGACTTATAAAACTTTTTCAAAATTTCTTGTGGTCCATCTGTGAAGATGACATCATAGCTAGCAAAAACAAAAAAAAATATTAAGTATGTATCAGGCAGGTGGCAGCACTGCCTATGTAGGGATGGTTCAGATTGTTCATCAAAATGGTATTTTAAATATTCAGGACTTTACAATATTATACAGTGTTTCCTTTTTTTTACAATATTTGTTTAATGACTGAGTCACAAGTCTAGGAATGTCTGTAAACATCATGGAGAATATTTACACAAAATTTAATACATACAAGCCACACATGTCAGCTAAAAAAATACTGTCAAAGAAAGTATAATGTTAGTTCATAGCTTTAAGTGAGCATGCATTAACAATTTTAGTCTGTAAATTCTGTCTAATTCCTGATTAAGCTGGTAATGATCTGGAGTTATGTTTACAGGAATGTCTGTAAACATCATGGAGAATATTTACACAAAATTTAATAGCTGACATTTCTTTTTAAACAAAAAAATATATGGGCAAGTCTATTATTTTTGTTTGTTAATGTGTGGAACTTGTGCCAATTTTCTTTTAGATTGCTGTAAATATGACAGCAAAGGAGCCCGAAATATACATTTTTTGGGGTTGCTTGACCTTTGACCCCATAAAGTCCTTAAAAAGGACTAAATAAAAAAATCAAAATGGTGTATTGGACAAAGGTATAATCGTACCAAGTTTAAAGTCAATCCATCAAAAAATTAAGAAATGGCAGTCGACTGAAAAGCGTTTGGAAGTAGAAAGAAAGAAAAAATAATATGTTTCTCTCTCTCTGCAGAGGCATAAATGTAAAATCTTTCATGAAATGGGGCAATAGCGAGCAGGAGATGTTGGTGACAGGTTATCTCTAAACAAGTGTGGATGTCTGTTGAGGTAGACATTTGGTGCTATGGAGTGTTTTTATGTATCATAGGTAAGGTATTCTCTGTTCCTTCTTTGTAGTTTCTTTCATTAACAGTCTTGGTTGAAATGTTTAATATATGTGGTTAAATTGTATTTTATTTCTAGTATTATACTTTCATTATAAAGACCGTTTTGCTTCGTTAGCTTACTATACGTGTTTAGGACTATATACTCTAAATCTCCTAAACTGACTACACCTTGTGAAATATTACTCAGTTTACTGTCAAAATTATCATTAACTGACGAAAACAATGCATTCTAATCTTTATAAAAAGATAGATAAGAAAGGTATATTTAATTAGCTCTACTGATTGCCAGTTATCACTCTATATGCATACCCTACTCTGTTTGGAAGTCATTATTTTATGAGATGTTCAGTTTTCTTTTAAGTTGTAACCAAGATATGGACCAAGGTGTATCACAATTAATTGTGTGACTTTCAAAGAAAGTATAGTGTTAGGTCATAGCTTTAAGTGAGCATGCATTAACACTTTTAGTCTGTAAATTCTGTCTAATTCCTGATTAAGCTAGTAATGATCTGGAGTTATGTTTCATGCAAGCAAAGTGTTACAAACCCCTCCGAATATAAAATATGATTAAATTAATGAGGGAAACAAAACAATGACAAATTTGTATTTTATTTTGTAATTGAGTAAAGTGTGGATTCAGAATTACTCTCCATACCTCCTTGGCAAATATGCTGTTATTAACTTGTTAAATTCGAACGGATGCTACCAGCATCCCGATTTACCCATCAGATGGTGACAGCATGCAATAATATTAACGTCTCTTTGGCTGAAAACTGATCTAAAACATGTTATTATCCACCTTGTAAAAAAAGAACAAAAGTTTTACAAGTTATGTTGATAATTATTAAGACATCATGAAAATAATTCTGGCAGAACGAGCAAACAATTGTGGGTTTCAAGAGTTAACGGGTCTAGCTATCCAACACTTGTCAGGAAAGCAGTTTTTGCTTTAAAATACCACACACACACTAAAGTTATTATGAAAAATTAATCCCTAAATCCAAATCCTTTTCTTTTTTACATTATGTCTACCTATAAATCTAGAAGATGTACAGTGTTCCCTTCTTAATGACTCCTCTGGAGTTCTTAACCAGTAAAGACACTTTCTATTTTCAGATTCGATGACGAGGAACCCAATTTGAGATTAATAATGGTTGGAGACGGCTTGATTATGATGATGATAAAACCTTGTCGAAACGTTGTACATTTGCTGTTATGTTAAACTTATATGAAAGTTTTTCTTCATTACCCATTCAAGCCGTCTCCAACCATTATTAGACACTTTCTATGTTTTGAATAGTCCAGAAACTGTCTAAAAAGAAAGAGAAAATAAAGCACAGGCTCTTATTAGTTTTAAAGTCCAAGTGGAAAAATAACGACTCTCCACACATCATGTAAATCTGTCCAACGCCAATTAAAATAACAAAGACTTATTAGAACTCTTAGTCCAGTGGTAATAACGAAAATTTATAGTTATGGGGAAGTAGGGGGGTTCCAAGATAATTACCTATCTGTGAAAAGAATAACTAAATCATCCTTGTCTTTATGTTTTTCCATTTCATTTCGTAAAAGGTTCACCTTCTGACCACCTCCAGGGTATCTCAGGACATCTCCTCCTTCCCAGGGTTCGTTTAGTCCTAGAACCTAGACAAACAATAATAATAAATACACTCATGCTTCAAAAATTTCTCAAAAAATGTGACATTCTTCATTTCATATTCTCTTGATGTCACAAGTAAATTTCAAGCAATTAAATATAAATTCAGATGCAACACTTAATGAATGTGAACATCCTATCACATCCACATAAACTTGCAATATTTTCTCAAACAACAATCATATTCTTACATATTCTCAAAGTGACCACAATATAAACAAAACAAAAATAAGGTAACTTTATAACTATCAACTATCTTTACGATAACACATTAACTAACGTGATGTATATATCTGAGGTACTGAATCCAAACTCCTCAAAACAGTTGAATGTTTGAGACACCTTCAAGGCTGTAACACCAGTCATAAACAAAAATTATACACCTGGATAAAAATGAGCTATAAATAAAACATATTTTGGGATGCCATGGGCTGACTCCTAAAGAACCATGGGCTGACTCCTAGTTGACCTAAAGTTGACTCCTAGAGAGCTATGGGTTGACTCCTAAAGAACCATGGGCTGTCTCCCAGTTGACCTGAGGCTCACTCCTAAAGAGCCATGGGATAATTCCTAGGTGACCTAAAGTTGACTTCTAAAGAGCCTTGGGCTGACTTGCAGGGTAGCTATTAAATAACCATGGTTTAACTCCTATGAGCCTCATTGGCTCCTAAGGGGCCTCAGGTTGATTCCTAAAGAGCCATGGGCTGACTTGCAGGGTAGCTATTAAATAACCATGGTTTAACTCTTATGAGCCTCATTGACTCCTAAGGAGCCTCAGGTTGACTCCTAGAGGACCAAAGGTTGCTGTTTACCAATAGTTTTCACAGTTGTAACCATTTATCAAGCTATAGTGAGTTCCAATTAATTTCCAGGTGACCACCATGCTCACTGTATTTATCAACAAAGAAAATAACCATTTTCATGGGTAAATTAAAGGATTGGTAAAGTGCTTTATCCATTAACCCTATCATTCAGTAGAAATGCGAAAGATCCTTACCTCAACTTGGTAACCATATAATTTTGCCGAAGACATAAACCTCTGGAAGCCTTCTGTTTCACTGGTTGCAACTGTTACCACTAACAGTTTTACTGAAACAAAAAAAAAAAGAAATTTGTTTTCATGATTAGTGGCCTAATCCTAATTATCAATTAGTTCCTAATGTTCTTTATTACTAATTAGTGCATATTCTACATTTAAGTTACCAATCTAATGCCGACTCCAGGAAAATCCTAGGAACAACTGACTATGTGCAGTGGTAGGGTCTGGATGAAATGGGTTTTCTTGTTAGAAAAGCTGAAATGGTATTTGGTGGATTGGTTCTGAAACTGCTTCACAATTTCTGGTATGTTACCAGAAAGAAAGGAAGGGTCTCTGTTCCACAGTCCCCACAACTGGTTCTGAAACTGTTTCACAATTTCTGGTATGTTACTAGAAAGAATCCTAGGGTCTCTGTTCCACAGTCCCCCACAACTGGTTCTGAAAACTACTTCACAATTTCTGGTATGTTACTAGAAAGAAAGGAAGGGTCTCTGTTGCACAGTCCCCCACAACTGGTTCTGAAAATTACTTCACAACTTCTGGTATGTTACTAGAAAGAACAGAAGGGTATCTGTTCCACAGTCCCCCACAACTGGTTCTGAAAACTACTTCACAATTTCTGGTATGTTACCAGAAAGAAAGGAAGGGTCTCTGTTCCACAGTCCCCACAACTGGTTCTGAAACTGTTTCACAATTTCTGGTATGTTACTAGAAAGAAAGGAAGGGTCTCTGTTCCACAGTCCCCCACAACTGGTTCTGAAACTGTTTCACAATTTCTGGTATGTTACTAGAAAGAAAGGAAAGGTCTCTGTTCCACAGTCCCCACAACTGGTTCTGAAACTGCTTCACAACTCTGGTATGTTACTAGAAAGAAAGGAAGGGTCTCTGTTCCACAGTCCCCACAACTGGTTCTGAAACTGCTTCACAACTCTGGTATGTTACTAGAAAGAAAGGAAGGGTCTCTGTTCCACAGTCCCCACAACTGGTTCTGAAACTGCTTCACAACTTCTGGTATGTTACTAGAAAGAAAGGAAGGGTCTCTGTTCCACAGTCCCCCACAACTGGTTCTGAAAACTACTTCACAATTTCTGGTATGTTACTAGAAAGAAAGGAAGGGTCTCTGTTCCACAGTCCCCCACAACTGGTTCTGAAAACTACTTCACAATTTCTGGTTTGTTACTAGAAAGAAAGGAAGGGTCTCTGTTCCACAGTCCCCCACAACTGGTTCTGAAAACTACTTCACAACTTCTGGTATGTGAAGTAGTATGTGGTATGGTAAATAAATAACTTTATCTATTTGTCCAACTCTTTGCCTTCTTCTTGATGCACATTCTGAGAGCTTCCACGAAGTCGTAAAATTACCAGTTTTTGTCTTAACATTTATTCACTCTATAGTTTTCCCTGTCTCAACATGCCAATCAAGTAACAATATCTGTTCCTTAGATTCACCGTAAGTATTTTACCATCAGTGTATTTATCATTACAGATTTTATTTCCTTTAACCTTGATCCATTTTATATATGTAATAACTTTTTTAAATACAAATTGTATACCGTCATGACAGCATAAGTCCCTGTTGTATCCCTCAGTCAATTCAAACTGTCCCTGTTGTATCCCTCAGTCAATTCAAACTCCCGCTTTCTGACTCCAACATAAACTCTTCAGGACTCTGATATATGCTTCATCTGTCCTAATCTACTACAGAATTTCCACTACTTTTCATGGTCAAAAGCTTCTTAAAAATCTAAGGTGCATACATTATTAGCACTTCTGTCACCTAATATCATAAGGCCGAATTTGCCCTCTTATGTGCCCTAACATTCCTAAAACCATTTATATCTTGGTCTTCAACATTATGTAAATTAAGTAACGCGAGCCAGTTAATTAAAGCAATTGTTTTTAGTAATATAATATTTACAAGTGTATAACTATATATTCTATTACTTGAAATTATATATTTTCTGTTGAAATACCTATACGTAGTAAAAAAAAAAAGCGAATAGAAAACGTGACCTAAATAATTTGAGTTTATCTTACTTCTGTTTCACATAAAAGTGTTTGTTAGTGTTATCAACCGCTCCTTCATCAACTGTTATTCCCTCGACTATTTGCCAAGATAAAAGAAAAAAAAAGAAACGAATTTTTATCGTTAAAATACACTGCATAGGTTTTGGTGTACTTTCTTATCTTTTCAGGTCAATGAACTTTGTTCTGGGATAAGCTTTTCATGAGTGTTAGTAAGACCCAAATTGACATATCGCCCCCTCCAGAGAGAATGGTATTACTCTCGTTGCTAAGGTTACACCATCTTTCGCGTGATGACAACGAGGAGATTCGAGAAACGTGTTCGAAGCCACGTCTTCAAGGGATAAAGTTCGTCTCCTCCCTCCCAACCCTGACGCTAATTATTTCGTGCTGTCTAGACAGAAAACAAACAAGTAATCAGTGCTGAGATTGAAAAGAATCTGAACAATAGACATCATTACGGACGTTATGACATGTAAATTATTAGCTATCATAAACACTTAAAACATGGTACAATATGCTTCTTTGTTTATTCGAAAAATTTATGTTCTGCTTGTCTTACACGCATCTAGTCCGAGTACAAACCATGACGTCACAAACTTACGTATACACGACAGGAGAGCTCACTGTCCAACATGAGGAACGACCAGTGACAACGATTTATTTTTTAGTCCTAATATAAAACTGACAATGAAAATCTATCACTGTCCGTCCGAAACGTTGAGAAAATTACTTTGTTTATTGTTAGACACAAAATTACACAATGGGCTATCTGTTCTGTGCCCACCACGGGTATCAACACTTGGATTTTAGCATTTTAAGATTTAGCGCTAAACCACTGGCAGGAGGTGGGAACAAAGAAAAATACTAGACACGTTGTGGAAGAAAATGATAAAAACCAGAATGTTAATAATTACTTATAATTACCCCCCCAATATCATTTACTACTGGAAATATTTTATCATTTTTATTTTTAAAATAACCTTTACTCAAGTGCTTTCTTCGCTGACACTTTAAAACTATGAGATGAATTCCAAAACAACACTGTCTCGAGATTTAGGTTCTATAACATAGGACGTCCTACACTTTAAACAACGGGTATTGAGGCTCTAATATAAAATATATTTTGTTTAAAAATAAACACGTTCTCTCCAGTTATCTGTCAGCACCATTACTCGAATCCTACACAAGGAACCCATTTGAACGTAATAAAACATATATTTTCATAATATTTACGATGTGCCAAACGTTCCTGACAAATTACTCTCGAACACAATGATTAACAAGTTTCCACCATCAACATATAAGCAGTAAAAAACAATCATAAGATCAGCCTAATTATTTGTTTAATCAGTACTGCTTAAGAAAAAAAAAGTTCAGAATTGTTAACGTAAATTTTATTTACTTTATTGTAACTGTTTAGTATCTCTGCAATAAAATATATTGTTCCATATACATGTTCATAGGCTTCGCTTCTTAAACCTAATTAAGACAAAAAACATTCGACCTTAAAAGTTTAGAAATTTTTGGAATTAATTATCCAGTTATTAGGAATTAAAAATTATCTAAAATTAAAATCGTCAAATATCTGAAAATATTTTAATTACCATTTTGTAATTATCATTCTCCTAATTTTAAAATTAAAACACCGAAATAAATATTTTGAGTTTTTAAGTAATATCATACTCGCATATTTAAAATAACTATGGATATATGTATTCATAAAATTTTAAGAACGTTGTTCAATATTTTACACGAAGTTGGTTGAATACAAAATTTCCCCGTCCCACCGAACATGCTGGCCCTTTCAGCCGTGGGGGCGTTATAATGTTACGGTCAATCCCACTATTCGTTGGTAAAAGAGTAGCCCAAGAGTTGGCGGTGGGTGGTGATGACTAGCTGCCTTCCCTCTAGTCTTACACTGCTAAATTAGGGACGGCTAGCGCAGATAGCCCTCGTGTAGCTTTGCGCGAAATTCAAAAACAAACAAATACAAAATGAAATTTTAAAATCAGTGTCATCCAACAAAAAAATATCCTTCATCCTCTGATATAAGTGCAGCATACTGTTGTCAACAAAACATAAGTATACACAATTCTTATATTTCAAATAGTTACCACGAATTATTTGTTAATACGTACAAGATGTATTAAATATAAATATGTTCAGTACAGTTGTTTTGATGGTAATTTTGGTTTGGGATAAACGTGATACAGCGCGTTCTGCTACATTTCCTCATTAAACGCCAACACCGTTTCTTTAGCATTTCACTGGAATTGAGTAAATCATATATAACCATGTATATATAATAATAGTTAAACGCTGACGTCACTTCAACGTGACATCGACAACCACCTATACGTCAGATTTATATTAACACTTTTCAAATACGGCCTGGAACAGGAATTTTCAAATTCAACAGCACCTTATGCGCTCGTGGGCTAAATGGACAGGTCCACGCACTCCAAAATTTAAGGTTAAGTCATCCTTGATTTTGAACTACTAACCACAGGAAAGAAAACTAGCAAACAGCATTGCCCGCCATGGTGGCTTTGAGTCTTTTAACTGAATAACTTCATAACAACATCAATACATCTGGATCCTCCGATTCGCAGCCTAACACGCTAGTCACTAGTGTTTGGTTTAATCGTAGCGGGTGTTTAGTTTTAAAAAGAGAGAAACTTTCTTCAGCTGGGGTGTTCAGGGATATTAGTGTCCCCATTCGTCCCGCTCGTAACTATTACGTTCATCTAGAGTGGGCTTTTAATAACTGTATTAACAAGGGGGTTTCTTCTGATTAATAGTTCGTGGACTGATACTTTAAATTTGGAAGGCCTTTAAGATATTGTTACGTCTGTGTTCGTTTGTTAACTTTTCGTAAAAATTCTTTCCGAGAAACT
>NW_013672782.1:36257-37812 GCF_000517525.1 Limulus polyphemus
ACTACCGCGCTTGACTCAACTGTCCGTCTCTATCTCTGCCTGTCTGCAATTATCTCTCTTTATATGCTGTAAAATCTCGCAGGTCTTATATATACGAGATAGAGGGCGTCTGGTAAACACTCGAACCTTCACGTACGTTGGAGATACTCATTACGTGTTAACAGAGTCACGTGACTTCCGTTGACATAGCAATATTAATCGTGATTTAAGTTTTTCAGGGAGAACTGGTAGAGGCAGGGATGGTGAAGCGAAGGTAAAGATGGCAAAGTGGAGGCCGAGGCTGACATTCCGACTTTCGACAATTTCAGACAAAGACAAACGGCCCATAGTCAGGCTAGTGACCAGGCCACGCCCGGCCCAAAGATACAGATCGAATACGCTTAGCAGTTATGAAACCGAAAACACGCGAACTAACATGGCGAATGAACTATTTGAATGTAAGACAGGCCTTAAAGTTGGGGTTCATTCCAAATACAAATATCATAAATACGATTTTATGTTTCCACAACAAAAATCACAGATAGAAATATATCGTACTATAAAGTTAATGAGGAATTTACAATAATATAAAGTTTGTAAGACAGTCCTTATGAGGAAACGACTTGTCTTCAATTATTTTTTTCGTTAGAAGAGCACAAAAAATCGTAATCTTTCTTCAAAGCCTTACATTTCTAATATCTCGAAGTGTACACACGATCGACATCTGGGATCTTAGGTTATTTTTCCTTCTTACGCCAGGCATTGACGAAAAATACGTATTAAATATTTACGGTACGTGTTTAGCTTAAATAAAATCTTGTCTTTAGAGCACAGGGTTTGCTGGGTAAGATGTTGGTCTTAATACTTAACAAAAATAAATGAAAACGACCATTTTTTCTCGAAAAAATCAAATTCGCGAAGTTTTCTAATACACGTTTTTATATGATTATTAAGAGTAGCGGAAACGCCGCCCTACAGTCGTGTTTTGTTGTAAGGAGAGTACTTTTATTTGAAATTGTGTTATATTATAAAGAAATGGTTGTTGCACATACCGTAGTTGTTTTTCTAATTGTCTGAACCTTGAATACCAGAGTGTGAATTTTTTAAGGGTTTTTGTTTGTGGTGCCATTCAATAGATGGCGAAGGAGTTTTGGTTACAGACATAGATACTGACATACACGTTACGTCCATTATAGTAAGATGTGAATATTATTTTGATTACAAAATTCCAACAGTCATCAACTTAACCACTAGATCAAGAAATGCTTGAGACTGAACAGATCAGTCAGAAATTAAACCTCTAGTTTAATGAGTTCTTCAAACTGGACAGATCTGTCAACAATTACACCACTGGCTAAAGGATTTCTTCAGGCTAGACACACCAGTCCACAATTAAACCACTGGCAAAAATATTTCTCAGGCTGGACAGATCTGTCAACAATTAAAACACTGGCTAAAGGGTTTATTCAGGCTAGACACACCAGTCAACAATTAAACCACTGGCTAAAGGGTTTATTCAGGCTAGACACACCAGTCAACAATTAAACCACTGGCTAAAGGATTTCTTCTGGTTAAG
>NW_013672782.1:38465-40227 GCF_000517525.1 Limulus polyphemus
CAGCAACATTTTCTACCCTTACTGAACAGTCAACAATCAAATTGCTAACAACAGCAACATTTTCTACCCTTACTGTACCAGTCAACAATCAAACAGTTGACGAGGTGAACAGTCAACAATCAAATTGCTAACAACAGCAACATTTTCTACCCTTACTGTACCAGTCAACAATCAAACAGTTGACGAGGTGATCAGTCAACAATCAAATTTATAACAGCAACATTTTCTACCCTTACTGTACCAGTCAACAATCAAACAGTTGATGAGGTGAACAGTCAACAATGAAATTGCTAACAACAGCAACATTTTCTACCCTTACTGTACCAGTCAACAATCAAACAGCTGATGAGGTGAACAGTCAACAATCAAATTGCTAACAATAGCAACATTTTCTACCCTTACTCTACCAGTCAACAATCAAACAGCTGACGAGGTGAACAGTCAACAATCAAATCGCTAACAACAGCAACATTTTCTACCATTCCTGTACCAGTCAACAATCAAACAGTTGATGAGGTGAACAGTCAACAATCAAACTGCTAACAACAGCAACACTTTCTACCCTTACTGTACCAGTCAACAATCAAACAGTTGACGAGGTGAACAGTCAACAATGAAATTGCTAACAATAGCAACATTTTCTACCCTTACTGTACCAGTCAACAATCAAACAGCTGACGAGGTGAACAGTCAACAATCAAATCGCTAACAACAGCAACACTTGTGACTTAAAAGACTGAATGAATTAGTCAGTTGTATGATGTGTAAATTATTAAAGGTTTAACGAATCAGTCATTTGTTAAGTACCGAATAAGTACAATTATTTCATGTCACTTTTGTTATGTATCAAAATAGATAAACGTTAACCATAAATAACAATAAGAAACTTTAGAAGGATCTAAAGTCTGTCGATTTCCTAAATTATGAGAAACGCGCTGAAATAATAACAGTGTAGAGAGGTGGCGTTTAAGAACGAGAAGTGAATTATAATTTCGAGGAAGTTTTTAATTTTTGTGTTTGTGTAATACGTTGTTAGTCCATTCTAAAAGTTGTAGTATGTATACGAGTGTAAACAGATATTGGGCTGGGAAAAAAAGGGGGCCCTTTATTCTAGAATAATGTTTACAATAAAAATGTAAACAAAAATTTCCAATAAAATTTAGTATTGTTGTAATTTTGAATTCAAATATCCCGTACATATAATATTTAAGAATTATATTATCAAAGTTTACTGTTATTTAAAGTATACATTATTTTAACTAGAATAGTTAGAACTTAGACTCCTACTATAATTGCTCCCCTGGTGGCTCAGCGGTAAGCCATCGGGCTTATAACGCTAAAAATATGGTTTCGATACCCGAGGTGGGCAAAGTACAGATAGCCCATCGTAACTTTGTGCTTTACATCAGGGGTTTCCAAACTACAGCCCTAGACTTCGGTTTATCCGGCCCGCCAACAGTTTATTAAAGTAATAACATAATTTTTTAATATTATAAAAACAAAAATAAAACGTAATTGACCAAAAGCCAATCTGATCATGTATGCATCCCCATTTAATTTTACCACGACCCTTCCGGCCCGCGAAGCCTAAAAAAGATCTACCTCCCGGCTCTTGTCCAAAAAAAGGTTTGGAGACCCCGGCCCGCGAAGCCTAAAAAAAGATCTACCTCCCGGCTCTTGTCCAAAAAAAGGTTTGGAGACCCCGGCCCGCGAAGCCTAAAAAAAGATCTACCTCCCGGCTCTTGTCCAAAAAAAGGTTTGG
>NW_013672782.1:40769-42214 GCF_000517525.1 Limulus polyphemus
TCCCCCAGTCACAGAATCTGGGGTCCGGCATGGCCAGGTGGTTAGGTTGCTCGACTCGCAATCTGAGAGTCGCGGGTTCGAATCCCCGTTCCACCAAACATGTTAGTCCTTTCAGCCATGGGAGCGTTATAATGTGACGTTCAATCCCACTATTCGTTGGTAAAAGAATAGCCCAAGAGTTGGCGGTGGGTGGTGATGATTAGCTGCCTTCCCTCTAGTCTTACACTGCTAAATTAGGGACGGCTAGCGCAGATAGCCCTCGTGTAGCTTTGCGCGAAATTCAAAACAAACAAACAAACTTTACAATAAATAAACCAATGTACTATAATTTCGTACCATCCGAGCAGTTGTTGTCTTATTACCAACTTTTAAGGTCTGATTTTTTTAACGCTAGTAGAAGTATATTATCGGAAAACTGATGAATTTATTTTTTTAAGGTAAGTTCAAAATTATTTTAAAAGAATGTCGAACTCAAGTTTGAAGATCTATCGTAGATTTTCGTGATCGTTCGTTAGAGCTGTAGCCAGGTTTTTTTTTAACTCGTACGTTGTGTGGGTGAACTCCTACATAAACAGAGTTAAAATTGCTGGGATGATCGAGTCTCTCTTTTATTTATTTTTATTCGTCTGTTAACTACTGTGTCAGACGAGCGACATCTACATAGTTCGTTCAAACATGTGCATGTACGAAACAAAAAAATAAAAAAAACCGCTATGTCGTAGTTGTGGAGAGAACATCACGCCAATTTATGGGATTCTAAGTCACCATTTAGCAACTTATATTAAGTTTTTGTAAATAATAGTTGCTTTGCACCTAATTTATTATTCGGTATTACACAGTGGACAAACTGTTTAATTATGATATTATAGCCAAAGGTAAAATTGAGTTAAAAACAACTTTAAAATCCCATAAATATTATACATGCATCACCATTATAAAAGGCCTAACTGTTTTTTGTTTGCTGACCAGCCTAGAACAGAAGAACTGGAGTTCACAGCACAAGGTATGGCCAATTAAGGAATGTATTTAGGCCTTTCCACATTGATGTCCACAGGAGCGTGGCTGTGTGGGTCCAAACTGCCACCTTTCTACTCTTATGCCCCAAATGTACCCCTTTTCTCAATAATAAAAAAAAATCATAAATATTAAATGACGCACCTGATTGAACACCTTGCATGCTACGAGTAAGGAAAAAAGATGTCAGCTTTAATACGAATGGAACACGAGAACAGTAAAAAAAATAATTGTGATATGCTTTTTAAGTGTTAATACGCAATATTTCAGTGTTTAGATTTTTAAAGGTGTTTATAAGACTATTTGAATCGGAATAAAATGGGATCTGTTTGATTCATATAGATTTTTATCCTATGTTTACCAAAAGCAACCCATGGCGCCCGTGGTCTCCTCTAACACCTCCCCTAAAAAAAGTATTGATTTACGATGCT
>NW_013672782.1:43005-44879 GCF_000517525.1 Limulus polyphemus
GTAAAACATGCTATTCCAGGCTGTTTGTTATTTATACGTTTTATGTAAAACATGCTATTCCAGGCCGTTTGTTATTTATACATTTTATGTAAAACATGCTATTCCAGGCCGTTTGTTATTTATATGTTTTATGTAAAACATGCTACTCCAACCGATTTTTTCTTTATAGTTTTATGTAAAAAATGCGATTCGAGATCATTTGTTCTATATACATTTTATGTAAAACATGCTATTCCAGGCCATTTTTTCTTTATAGTTTTATGTAAAACATGTAATTCCAGGCCATTTTTTCTTTATAGTTTTATGTAAAACATGTAATTCCAGGCCATTTTTTCTTTACAGTTTTATGTAAAACACGTGATTCCAGGCCATTTTTTCTTTATAGTTTTGTGTAAAACACGTGATTCCAGGCCATTTGTTCATTTGATTTGAAATTCACTGTAATGTGGAAGTTTGTGTTTTACTTTCTCAGTTACATGAAACACAAAATAAATAAATTAATACAAATGTGTACTAGATTTTTTGTATACATATACAGAAGCCGAGTACGTTATGTTAAAACGATTTTAGTGCCTCGTCACGTGGTTACAGTCCACGTTGCTACGTCCAGTCGTGCTTCATCTGACGGCGTCTTGGACAATAGTCCTGCAGAATACTTTCCATTGCAAAAAGGTCAGTAGTGAGGTTGTAATGTCCAAAGAACAACAAACCTCCCTAGTTGCTTTCCATAATCCCTCTAATGCCCAAAAAAAGATAGTTCCCAGTGGCTGTTTCAACAGTCCAACAACACACTGCATATGGTGACCAATATGTCTTCATTTAGAATATCACGAATACTCATTTATTCTCCAGCTGCTTGAGATATGTGTACGTGACTTGTGTTACTTTTCAAGATGGCAAACCTTTTTAATTACTTAATTATATTGTATAGTGTTAGCCTTAGGTATGACACGTACACAGCTTTTGCCACAGACCTTTGTGTTTGTGAAATCCCATCTGTTACAAAACACCACACTTTAATTACCACAGCTAAGGTATGACTTGTTGCAGATCTCTTCCTGTGTGGTACTGGTGCCCCAAGTTGATCCATATTTCTTTTGTTTTTCAATGCCATTAAGTACAAGGGTTATTCCTAATATGTAAGTTCTAAATCCCTGATCTCAACACACTTTTATGATATGAGTGTACAAATGTTTTTCACCAGAAAGGACTGTTACATGCTATAAAAACAACAACAAATTTTGGTAATGTGTCACACCACCTATGAAACACCATACAATGGCAAAGTTTAGTTCTGATACATTCCATACCAGTGCAAGTTTATATGGGCTGTGACTACCATGTGACTTGCTGATTTACATATTCATACTCGTTTTAATATACTGTACTTAACCCTCAATATTTATAAGAAAAATAAAATAATTTAAAGAAGTGTATATATCTGTGCTCACAGAAAGTTTCTCTCCATTGTGTATATTTAAAGGTTATACTAATTCATTATATATCAGATACATTCCAAAGTCTCTAGGTTTGGAAACATACTTTTAAAACAAACATATTGAAAACTGTTTAAGTCACACCAATGAAATTCCCCTATTAGTAAACAGCAAAGTTATAACAGATCAAACCATGAATCTTCTTACAGTGATAAATCATGTCACTGAAAATACATGGGTATCATTAATAGTAAAAACTGTGTCTGTCTGATGGCAAAGTTACATGTAAAACCACACTTCTAGAAATACAACAGGTACTGAGTTAGTGAACTCACTACACTCAACACAAATACAACAGGTACTGAATGAGTGAACTCACTACACTCAACACAAATACAACAGGTACTGAATGAGTGAACTCACTACACTCAACAGGAA
>NW_013672783.1:0-2277 GCF_000517525.1 Limulus polyphemus
ATTTTTTCTGATAACACTGATCGTCGACTATTGGACTATTTTTTCTGATAACACTGATCGTCGACTATTGGACTATTTTTTCTGATAACACTGATCGTGGACTATTGGACTATTTTTTTCTGATCGGATTTTAGATTGCTTGAATTGTCACTCCTTAATAAAGGGAACTCCATAAATATACTAAAAAAGTGTGAAGTCTCCCCATCTCGAAATGCGTGATTTTATTTTCCAGAGATACAAAATTTATACTATTTTAATAATGGGGATAGTATTTCTTCTCACTTCCGTTCTTAATTCGAACACTGGATTTGAAAGCCACTCTTATATTGCACCCACACGCGTCTTCGAAGTGCGGAGCGCGTTATTGCGGCTACGTGTCGCGAATCGAGAACCCTCGGTTTCATTATTCAGTCACATTAACCGGTAGGCTACGCCCTGTTTACAAATCTATGAAAAACAAAATCTGTACACGTTTTTTCAGCTCATGAATATAAGTAAAATGAAACGCTCGAGAATCTTCGGTTTCATTATCTCACGCTAGCCGGTAGGCCACGCCCTGTTTGGAAATGTAAGAAAAACAACAACAACAAATCTGTACACGTTTTATAGCTAATAAATATAAGTAAAATGCAACACTCAAAACAAGTTTGTTTGTTTGTTTTGAATTTCGCGCAAAGCTACACGAGGGCTATCTGCGCTAGCCGTCTCTAATTTAGCAGTGTAAGGCAGCTAGTCATCACCACCGCCAACTCTTGGGCTTCTCTTTTACCAACGAATAGTGGGATTGACCGTACATTATAACGCCCCACCCCACGGCTGAAAGGGCGAGCATGTTTGGTGTGACGGGGATTCGAACCCGCGACCCTTAGATTGGGAGTCGAGCGCCCTAACCACCTGGTCATGCCGGGCCCCACTCCAAACATAAAACAATAATTATCTAACATTTTTCTGTAAAGATGCTTAAACATGTTTGAAAACCTATTAGTAAAATTTGTATATTTATATAATTAGAACTTGAAATATTTTAACATTCCTAAAGTTTTTGTTGTTGTTTTTACTAAAAGAAAGAAAATAAAGAGTGTATTAAAATTTCGCAAATAAAAAAATCTGAAATTTGATTTAAGAATATAAATATCCAACATATTAAAGACGTCTTTCTGTATAAAAATTTAAATAATTCCTTTTCCTCATCAAAATAAACGAACAGTTATTCCACTGGTCGATCAAAATGAAAATACTCTTCAGTGTAAATAGCAAAAGATAAGAAACTTCAAAAGAAAACAAAAATTCGCTAGAACCCTTAAACAGTTCGAGTAAAATAAACAGAGAAGCGATATATATGTATATATTTAGTAGTAATATATTAAACGTAGATTTTGTATATGGATATTAGAACTTATTTTCTGTTTTCATTGGACATAAAACGTTGCAAGAAAAACAAATCAGAGAAAGATCAACATAGCTCTTTCTAATATGTATGTATTTCAACTTGACGGATGGGTTGTCATGTGATTTACGTTGTCATGTGAAATAACTGGATAAATGAAAGTATCTTTGTTTCTTACATGCGTTTATTTCTTTTCGTGTATAACAAACCCTTCAGTATTCAGTGTATTCAGTATACAGAGCCTAAGTAATTTAGATTGTGCTACGGATCTCTTCTGAATACGAGAGTTCAGAATCGGCCCTGAATAATATTTATGTTAATCGTATACTTCAAGGAAATTACCTTGCTTCAAAACGATCGCTACGTGAATACCTAATGTCGACTGTTTTCTTTTCTTTACTTCAATTTCACGTTATTGTTACTGTCTAGCTGCAAACGTTTTTTGTTTTTTTTGCGTTTTGTTTTTTATGGTTGATGGAAAATAACAAGAAACACGGGATTTGAGAAGTGGAGATGCAAACGTTCCAGGTCCAGGCTCAATTATGCGAGCGGACGGACCGTACGTAGTAAATGCTGGTAAATGAACAAGGACAGTACATTGCGTGATCTTTTCCGTTCACGGGGATTACCAGCACTACTTTGAAGTTTTGTTTAGTGTTCTATTTCCTCTTTCGTTGCCAGTGTCACCGATTCCCGACTGGCCTAACAAGTGATATCTTGGGATTGTGACAACCAATCCTTTTCTCCGTTTCATTAATAACATTAGGTGAACCAGTCATATTAGACATATTAAACTTTCAATGATAATTCTAAGAACCAATGAATGAAAGCAAAGGAGAATATGGTATAAATGTTAGTCACGCCAGAACTCATCAGACTGACTGGGATAC
>NW_013672783.1:3097-15978 GCF_000517525.1 Limulus polyphemus
CAACTTTCACGAGAAACGACCGCTGTGGTGTGAACCACAGAGATGGTAGTAGTCTCGGCTATACATATATCACCAACTTTCACGAGAAACGACCGCTGTGGTGTGAACCACAGAGATGGTAGTAGTCTCGGCTATACATATATCACCAACTTTCACGAGAAACGACCGCTGTGGTGTGAACCACAGAGATGGTAGTAGTCCTCGGCTATACATATATCACCAACTTTCACGAGAAACGACCGCTATGGTGTGAACCACAGATATGGTAGTAGTCTCGGCTATACATATATCACCAACTTTCACACTGCTATTGTGTGAACCAGATTAAACAAGGGAATTGTTATTATTATTAATTTTATTTAAGTCATTTACGATAAGAATCAATAGTACAGGATTATTTTTTTTTGTAATTTTAATAGACTGATTATCATTTATTATATTGTTTGTTTGTAGTTAAGCCCAAAGCTACACAATGGGCTATCTGTGCTCTGCCCACAGTGAAAATGTACAATTTTCAATATTAGTTTCTCGCTACACTTAGTAATTTCTAGTTACTTACCCAAATTTGTTATGCTAAAAGTTTATCCAGTGTAAGACTAAACACAAGATCGCTGATCAGTGGATGGCAGCATGCTCATCTAGCACCATTTTATCCAATGTTACTGCCGGATCAATAATCTTGACAAGTGTCTCTTAGGTTGAGTTATACATAAATGAGTTGAATGTTGTTTTTACTGTAATTATCCAGAAACTTTCATTTTCGTACTTTCCTCTTTACGATCTCTCATCTTTCAGACATACACACGATAAGTCTTTCACACATTAAGACATGTTATCTATTAATTATTTCAAACGATGTCACACTTTCTACAACACATTGTCATGCAAAAATATTTTAGGTTTTTAATTCGCATCCACTCCACAGGATTCCTCTTTTTTTTCTGTACTAATAACTCAAATTTTGCTATGAATTTGTTAAACGAGGACGTTCAGGTATTACTTCGTTACAAAGATTCGGAATTTGTTCAGCGGTATCGCGGCATTAACCTTGGACCTTTTGGATATGCAGACCCACGCGCTAGGCGATAGGCATACCCGGCCCGAAGAACGAAGTTCAAAGTTATGTTTATTATTTTCTTTAAAGTAATATATATGACATTCATTATTCTTGTAAGAAAACATTGGTAAACCAGTGATAGAGATATAAAATGTGATTAATGCTTTGTAGTAAATAAAAAAAAAAGACCATGGAACCTACACATATGAGAAATATACTTTGTGTACACCAGTTAAAACAATCCCGCGCATGCGCACTGAGCTATCTCTAAAAGTTTACAGTTTTTACAGCCTAT
This sequence comes from Limulus polyphemus, assembly GCF_000517525.1. Taxonomy (NCBI): domain Eukaryota; kingdom Metazoa; phylum Arthropoda; class Merostomata; order Xiphosura; family Limulidae; genus Limulus; species Limulus polyphemus. Next base: position 4,450 of record NW_013672783.1, read on the forward strand.
AATAGTGAATTTATACAGTGTCAAAAGGATTATAATATCGTGTGGTAAGACTTTTGTAGTAGTCAATTTTTCTCTTTTGGTGATGGTAATAAGGCACTGGAGAAAGAGTTAAGCCTTTTATGATGTCGGTGATTAAAGAAGAGGGAGGGAAAAAATTATCTGAAATTGACAAAATCTGATTGTTCCTAGTGTTCTTGGACCATGCATATTCACGGGAGCATTAGATGAGCAGAAGTATTATTACAATTCTGAGAAAAAAGATGTAATAAACATTTTTAAAATGATAATGAATATTTTTTTCTTTTTTTGCTGAAGGCAAATTGCATAAAGCCTATTCGTTTTATTTCCGCAATAATGGCTTCAGTCATGAACTCAGGTCTGGAAAATACGTTGCTCTTTTTTCTTTTTGTATGTGTGTATGTCTCAAGTTAGGTACAAAGAAAACGAAAGGCTCGTATTTTGATATTTTCATTCAAGTGTCTGTTAGTGAATATATATATATATATTTTTACATTTACCCTTAGGAAATTAAAACATACTTAATTTACTTAATCACTCTTTAGTAGTTTTCTAGATTAAAAAAAAAATGAGTTGGACAGTAAAAATAAAAAATTAACGATCAGTTCACCAATATTAATCGCAAGAGACCAAACACGCGGGTGATGATTTTAAGAGCCGTGGGATGGAATGTCTAAATTACTGCATTGTCACAGTTTCACAGCAGAAAGTTAATAACAAAATGCGTGATAAGGTTACCGTAATAGTCCTTTGCGCTAGAGAATCACCAGCTCTTAAAGTTATCTCAAAATTAATGTTCTTTCCCTTCCTTCAATTACAGTTTGAAACTAATGCACATTTCGGCGACACTCGTGTGCTTAAATGACGTTTATATTCTAGAAATAACCCATTGTGCAGCTTTGTGCTTAGCTTCAAACAAACAAACTCTTTCTTTTTACAGACATATTTTCCATCAGCAATTATGGTGTATACCGACTGGAAGGTCCAAGATTCGAGCCACGATATAACCCTCAACTTGGTTATGAGGATAATTGTGACAGTCAATCCCGCTTTTCGGTTAAAAATATCCGTGTGGACAGAGGGTGCTCTTGACTGGTTGCCCTTCCTCTGACCAGAAGGGCAGAGCGTGGCCTAGTTGGTTAGCTTGCCAGATTGTATATCTGAGGATCCGTGGTTCACGTCCCTTTAATACAAAAATTAAAATCGCTCTCCGCAATTTGGGGCCGTCGGGTGTGTTATAAGAAGATCTTTAAGGCCTACAATTCGGTCCAATAAAAGTGGCCCAAGTATTAGCGATGGGTGGTATTGAACAGCTGCTTTCCATCATTTCAAATTTATGGACGACTAGCCTTCGTGTAGCTTTGCGCAAAAATTAACAACAACAACAATAAGAAAACTTTTCAGCAACTCTAACTGCGGACTTACAACGCTAGAATCCGGGTTTTGATACTCGTGGTGGGCAGAGCACAGATAGCCCATTGTGTAGCTTTGTGCTTAATTACAAACAAACAATCAACTCTAAATTAGGGACGGTTATGCCCGAATCTTAGGTGCTGTCTTCCAAAAGCCACCTTAAAATAAGTGTTAAAATAATTGTGCGTAGGAGCAAAAAAAAAACTCTAATTTAAGTTACATGAAGGGCGTGCTTTATTAAATGCCTGTGCTCTGCCCACCACGGGTATCGAAACCCGGTTTCTAGCGTTGTAAGTCTGCAGACATTCCGCTGTGCCAATGGGGGCTAAGAAAGAATTACTTAACAGACTATTATTATGAAAACACCAAACATCATAAGGCGCACTAGTATATTTTGATTTATGAACCTTCATTTAAAATAGATTGTTCGAACTTTCAAACTGAAATACCTTAAAATATTGGTTTTAAACTATACCGAAAAACGTAAGGAAGTATAAAATGATTGTTTTTGTTTAAAGTTATAACTTCACAATGTCGCCACGTCCAGTCGTACTCTATCTGACGATCGTGCCTGTTGACAATAGCCCTGCAAAGTAGTTGCCACTGCAAAAGGCTCCGTCGTAAGGCTGTCATGTCCAATGTACACCACTCCTCCCTACTTGCATAAATCTACTTAAAGTTCAAACAGTCTGACCACACAGAAATCCATAGGCGACTCAACCGGTATGCCTTGAAATAGCAATTTCACTCTTCAACTGCAGGAGGTATGTAATGGTTGAAGAATATATTACTTGAAGCCCTATCTTGGTGAATTCATACCTCATTGGCTTCGTTTCCAGTCAGAGATCCTTCTTGATTATATTGCGTACTGTAGCCTGACCTTTGTGTTCGTAGATACCGCACTTTGATTACCACGACTGGGGTAAGACTTGTTGCAGGTCTCTTTTTGAATGGTATCGGTGTCTCAGGTTGATCCATATTCCCTTTTCTTCCAATACCAATTAGTACAATCGATACTTCCGTCTTGGAAATTCTAAATCCATGACCTGAACACATCTTTATGATATGAGTGTATGAATATTTTGGGTCAGAAAGGGCTGTCACATACCTTTTCCAAAAGCCAAACGACGTCAAAACGATACATTCCGTTTTACCGTGACTTTACATTAGCTGTGTTGTCAGATAACTTGTTGATTTACATATTCAAAATCGTTTTAATATAACATATTCAACGTGCTTCGCTAAAAGTAAGCATAAAAGATATAAAGCCACTTACAGTTAATTATATGGATTTATTAAATGATTTGGCCTCCTCTGGGACAGCGGTAAATCTAGGGACTTACAACGCTAAAATCCGGGGATTGATTCCCCGCGGCGGACACAGCAGATAGCCTAATGTGGCTTTGCTCTAAAACACACAAACAATCAAATGATTTATTAAAGTGTATTAAAATTAGAGGTGAACAGGTTCGTTCAAAATCCCCACATAATTAAGAAGGTGTGGGTAAAACTCCAAGAAAAGCTAAACACCCCAGATGATGAGTTCATGTACGAATTGTACATGAACCTAGCTAGGCAGTTTCTAAAATGGGGGTATTAAGAAGGAATAGTCAATTGAAATCTCTACCGAATGAACATTTTGTAGTAAACTCTTTCAGAAACTAGTGTCTCTGAAGCTGATGGATCGTACGTGATGTCTCCCATTTTTAGCCACAGTCTAATATCTCATAATCTGAATGATAAAAAAGTGCCTTTGTGAATGTGAAAGAACAGGAGAAAAAAATATAAATCCACCTAAATATGCAGGTGTTAAAACGAATGTATGTAATAATATGTAGGTGTTAAAATGAATGTATGTAATAATATCCAGGTGTTAAAAAGAATGTATGTAATAATATGCAGGTGTTAAAACGAATGTATGTAATAATATGTAGGTGTTAAAAACGAATGTATGTAATAATATCCAGGTGTTAAAAAGAATGTATGTAATAATATCCAGGTGTTAAAACGAATGTATGTAATAATATCCAGGTGTTAAACGAATGTATGTAATAATATCCAGGTGATAAAACGAATGTATGTAATAATATCCAGGTGTCAAAAAGAATGTATGTAATAATATGTAGGTGTCAAAAAGAATGTATGTAATAATATCCAGGTGTTAAAACGAATGTATGTAATAATATGTAGGTGTTAAAACGAATGTATGTAATAATATGCAGGTGTTAAAACGAATGTATGTAACTTTCGAAAATATAATAAAAACTTTTTTTGCCCCCTAAGCCTAACAGTCAACGATTTATGGGAGCAGCTGTAACAAACTACAGTCAATGAACATTGAATAAGCCCTCAGTGGTTTAGGGGTAAGTCTGAAGTTTTATAGCGCTAAAAACCGGTTTTTGATACCTATGGTGGGCATAGAATAAGCTGCTCATTTATTAGTCTTGTTCAAAAAACTGACAAAGTAGTAATTCTGGAAAAAAGTAAAACGTGCTACGGTTTCCTCAACAATGCTGAAGTTTTACACATTTTTAAAACAAATATAGGAAGTATAATTCATATTCAGTTTCGAACTTCGTGATGAATACCCACTCTTGCTGTGTATCTTTAGAAAAAGTTTCAAATTCCAAGCTCGGTGTTTGAATGCTTGTCCTTTATTCTCTTGATGCTTAGATGATGTTTCGAACGCCATGCTGAAAACATGTAGGCCCAGATCAACTTCGGTAGTTCAGTTCAACCACGTGACTTTCAGCAGGGTAACTCCGGGGACTTTTAATAAGTACAACCCCCCCTTGCTATCCCTCTGTGTTTGGCAGACAAAGCACGACGAGAAAAACGTAACCATAATAACATACATTTAATTAAACTGAAAAGTATCATAGTAGTTAAATTTCAAAATACCTGTTTACCGGACGACGAAGAAAGAAGATTGTTTGAATTGTTGAAGAACACAGAAGAAGCTTTCCTGCACTGAATTTTTTTTTTCGTTATATGCGAACACTAAATAAGAAACACTCTAGGAAATTGCTTCTATAAATCTTATAACTTATCTCGTCAAATATATTTGTGGCTTAAGCAGCTACGTCCAGAAATGTGTTGCATAGCATCCGATCTTTACCAAAATGGAAATAATGTAACACAATATTTTAAATTTTAACATACCTGTTTCCTGGGTCAGGAAGAAAGAAGGGTGTAATAGGCTAGTCCAACGTGAGTGAAAAAAAAATCCTTTCGTTGTTTGCAAACACTAAAAAAGGGAGAGACTAGAAAATTCATTCTACATATCTTATAACTTATCTCGTCAAACATATTATTTATGTTCTGAGCAATTCTGTGTAGAAATCGATTTTACAGAATCCGATCTTCACAGAAATTGAAATAACGTAATTTAGAAATATATATAGCTCATTTTCTAAAGGATTTTGAAAACCGATTACTTTACTTGACTTGGATCAGAAAAAAGAATTTCTTAGGAAATGTTTGGAATAAAGCCAAGTTACCGTAAGCTTTAGTAGTACATTTTCATTGGCAATCAAACATGGATGGGAATAAAATATAAGGACATTTTCCTAGTGGCAAAGAGAAACAACAAATATTAGTAGTAAAAAAACCAACCGAAAATGTCTAGTATAAAGTCTGGTTCACCTAAGAAACTTTGGAGATTCTACTAAGCTTAAAATTTATTCTAGAGCTTGTGCAGCAACTTGTATTACGTATAAAAATGTCAAAATATACTGAAACTATATTCGAATGAAATTTTATATTGGAAATAAAAACCTTCTAGTACATCAGTTTACGTATATGTATAGAAGCTCATGCGCACTCCGCTCTCCTAAATAACTCTAGTTAGGAATAGATCCACAAAACAAGACTCTTTTAATTATGAATAAGAAAACAACGGCAACAAATATTTGCACACGTGAAACGGCAACAAATATCTGCGCATGTGAAACGGCAACAGCAACAGATATTTGCTCATATGAAACGGTAACAGCAACAAATATTTGCACATGTGAAACGGCAACAGATATTTGCACATGCGAAACGGCAACAGCAACAAATATTTGCGCATGTGAAACGGCAAAAGCAACAGATATTTGCTCATGCGAAACGGCAACAGCAACAAATATTTGCGCATGTGAAACGGCAACAGCAACAGGTATTTGCACATGTGAAATGGCAACTTATATTTAACATTTAAACGTTTTGGAATGTACTTATTCCTTCTTCAGCAAGTTATGTTAAATAAATTAACTTTAATTAAAAAGAGTACATTATAAATGGGCTTCTAGCTCTAAATAACAACTTCAGTTAAATCAGTTATAAACTTGTATAATTCCGTTAAAAAGCCGTAACATTGAAACAAATACGTTGTGCTCTACACCTATACTATACTTTTTATTTATTTTTTTACTTTGTATCTTAATACATCCTTATAAAATGTTACCAACTTTATAAGCTTAGAAATCTTTGTGTCTTATATTTTACCTGTTTTATTACAGCTTGTTGAATGTAGAATAAGTACATTCCGAAACGTTTAATTATTAAACTTCTGTTACCGTTTCGCAAATGTCAAATGTTTATTCTTGTTAACTTTGTGCTTTAAATCATCATTAGAACGAAATCTGTGACATCTCCTAGTTCTGGGTTGAATAGGCCAAATACTTGTTTGTTTTTAATTATGCACAAAGCTACACAAGGGCTATCTGTGCTCTGCCCACCACGGGTATCGAAACCCGGTTTCTAGCGTTGTAAGTCCTCAGACATATCGCTGTGCCACTGGGATGCAAGCCAAATATTAATTTTTTTTTGTAGAAATAAGCCATATCAATGCGGAAATAATGTTTGTACAAATGTAGCAGGAAAACTTTTATTTCACAAAAATTCAAATTAATTCATTTGTACCTTTGACCTTTGTACACATTAATCGTTTCTCGATTTACATTTAAATACAAGAAGAAAAAAAGATTCCACAGCAAAAGAAAGAAAAAAAATGAACAAAATTGAATGTAAAGAACAACAACAACAAAAAACCACCAATATTAATTCATAAAGGCCCGGCATGGCCAGGTGGTTATGGCGCTCGACTCGCAATCTGAGGGTTGCGGGTTTGAATCCCCGGCCCACCAAACATGCTCGCCCTTTCAGCCATGGGGGCGTTATAAAGTGACGGTCAATCCCACTATTCATTGGTAAAAGAGTAGCCCAAGAGTTGGTGGTGGGTGGTGATGACTAGCTGCCTTCCCTCTAGTCTTACACTGTCGTAAGTAAGAAATATTGTCGCATCAAAGTATCGTGTTATTTGAAAGGAAATTATAACCCCCAAAAAAATCTGACTGTTCTCGCTGATTTTAGCGCAAAGCTACACAAATAGTATCTGCACTCCGTCTACCACGTGGAATCGAACCCCGGACTTTAGCTCTGTAAGACCATAAAGTTACACACCGGGGAACTTATGTAAGTTAATTATTGATCTTTTCCCTCATATTTCTGTTACATATTAAAACAGAAAATTTAATCAACAGATTCCAGGCAGCATCGTTAATATGCCCCTCATATTTCTGTTACATATTAAAACAGAAAATTTAATCAACAGATTCCAGGCAGCATCGTTAATATGCTTTCTCCTCATTTTGTGCCTTGCTTTATGAACTTTGTTTGCTTGTTTTGAATTTCGCGCAAAGCTACACGAGGGCTATCTGCGCTAACCGTCCCTAACTTATTATTTTTACAGATTGAAAAATTCTACCCATACCTTGCACATTCTGGAAAACTTATTTAGAAAACGTAGCATCCGGAGAACGTGAAAGAAAAGAAATGAAGGAGAGATTTAATTCACCAGCTGTTAGTAGATGGCGTGACTGAATTGAGCGTGTCAATTTCTCTCAATGAGGATAAAAATATCTTCGAAACACAACTGTGCGATATATTTGAACGTGCGAACTTTTTATTGCGATGAAATCACAGAAACGTATATATATATATATATATGTGTATGCATATTTTTTCTACCTTTCAAAACACTACAAATAACTGTTTCAAGTTCAATTTTTTTTAAAATTTACTTCCATTGTTTAATCCATAAATAAATTTTCGAGGGCACGAGTGCTAAAAAGAAAGTTATGTACGCTGAAAATAATTTCATGAAGCGATTTATCTGTGTAAAAATAATATAATGTGTATGAAGACTACAGCATTTATTTTCAAAGAGAGAGAGAGGATCAGTAGATGACGGTGTTTTTAAAACAATCGCCTTGGATATAACGTAATTCAAATAATAGGAAGTAGGCGTAAGTATATAAATATCGCTTAAAATGTCCGCGAATAACGCTTTTTCGACTTGGGTAATATGGTTAAAATATTTCTATGAATATCAAACAAATTCATTACAGTATCTGGACGAAATAATATTTTTTTTCTACGAAACACGAGCACAAAAACGCGATCCTGTAAGTAGACTGTATTCAAAGTTTAAAAACGGCAACGCTTAATAACGATTAACCTATCTTCGGCTTAATAACGATTAACCTATCTTCGCTTAATAACGATTAACCTATCTTCGCTTAATAACGATTAACCTATCTTCGCTTAATAACGATTAACCTATCTTCGCTTAATAACGATTAACCTATCTTCGCTTAATAACGATTAACCTATCTTCGCTTAATAACGATTAACCTATCTTCGCTTAATAACGATTAACCTATCTTCCTATCCTGACGAAAGAAAAGTCTTTATTAGAAAATTAATTTGCATAAAGCATTAAAGGAAGGAATAAGCTATAGAAAGGCTCTCACCAATCTTTAAATGAGATCACTTTACGGGAAATTTAAATAATTTCTTTGCGTTTTATCGATAAAAAAATTTCGCTTCTCTGGGACTAACAATTTCTCTTCTGAAATGACAGACCTTATCTACGACTCTCACTAACGTACTTAAAATGCACGAAACGTGGGCTTAATGCCCCGGAAAGCATTTGTTGGAAAAGAAATCGTCCTTAGGCGTAACGGAAGAGAAAGTGAAACTGATGAAGTTGTACCTAAGAATAGGCACAGACAGCCCCGATGCTTTGCGCCATAAAACCCCAGACAACCAATCCAAAACTAACCCTAAGAATAACAATAAACCTCAAGTTCGGATACTATGTACATTAATTTCCTTTGATAATTCAATCACGTACACCTTAAATTGCTATTTGAAATATAAGTATTTAGATAAATCGATTTTACGATAAACGAGAGGTATTTAAAAGTTCATTTGAACGAAGTTCGATGCATTCAGGTATTTATATGTAGGGCTAGAAGTTTAATGTTAATAAGTGTTCAGTTAAACCTACCACAACTGTAATATTTTAAATGTAAAAATAACGTAAAAAAAATTGTGAAATAAGCCATCAAGTTTTGTCTTAAAAGGTAGTATATTTTTATACATAATTTATCTATGATCGTGGAATAAAGCTACTTTATGGTCGCTAACTACACTTCTTTATCAGTAAATAATTCAGAACCATGTGGGATACTTCCAACTGTGTGGTAGAGTTCCGAATTAAAGATAACGAAAACGTAATTTATACATCTACTTTCGAGAATAAGAAAGGCGTTTTTTTTTATTATTAAAAAACGTGTACTGATGTTATCGTTATGATTGAAAGGATTTTTTAATATTTTATACTGCTTCACTGGGCTTTCACCATTCTAATTGAAAATATTTCGATTATTTCAGCACTGACTGGAACGACGAAGGAACATTTTAATCTAAAGTTAAATACAGCTTCGACTAATATATTGCAAATTTAGCTCCGATATTATGCATACGAATTTCTAATAGCGTCAAGTATTTCCATACGTCTTTGATTTAAGAAAATGTAAATCTATTTTAAATACAACACGTTTTTGTTATCCAGGTTTTGGGGATGTGACATTTTACTAGACTTATAGTTTGGATTTTTTTTTATTCTTTTTAATGGAAAACTCAGATTTCACAGTACACACACACACATATATAGTTCTAAAACAATGTTTTTCTGATTAATTCAGCTTCTGGTTCCAATATCATGATAGAACTTTTTCTAACACCATCCTAATATAGCGCGTTTCAATTTTCGTATTTATTTTGTGCCGTTATTCAAAACATAAATGTTACTTTACAAACTCCAGCTTTGACTCTTAATGCTGCGCTTTTGTTTTCAGATAAAGTACTTTAGGGCTCTCTGTTGAACTTTTAGAGCATTCATGGGGGCTTTAGAAATTCTTGACACAACACATCTGTTGAAAGATACGTAAGTGTTCAATTCCTCCGGCGCTGAGCTTGCAGTCATGTACCTCAAACTTATCCCTAAATATATATATATATTCAACATTATTGGGAAATTCCCTGTGATCACAGAGACAATAACTTTCAAGCCATTCCTTATTTCTATGTGATTAAATATATCTCATATGGAAAGAAACACTCAGTTAATTCTAATACAAATTTTAAACTTACGATAGCTTGGTAACTCAGGGTGAAAACTCACTAACTGCTCTATAGATATACTTACAGTTAGTTTAAAGCAGACAAGGTTCGATCGCGGGAACAGCGTCAAAACGAAGTGTTAAAAGCCTTATTCTTCCTGCTCGTAGAATATATATGACATTACTAAAAGATATAATGTCAGAAAACATATGATTTGGTCACAGTACAAACCGTCGTGTTGTAAAAACTTATAGGCCTAGCCGTCCTGTCCATAAGACATTTTCTAGTATAGATACTGTAAGAACAGATCAGGTTCGGTTGTAGTACCAGTTTCAAATATAATATTTTAGTAGCTATGATAATAATGTACATAAGGTATTTAACTTATAGGTCTGGCCCTCTTATTCATAAGACGGGTATAATATTATCATAGAAGTAACCACAGAGCATGTAAAGACCAACTGTAGTGCCAGATTCAAACCGCTGTGCTGTTGTGTTATAAGCAAGGACTACTTTGTTAAGACTGTGGCTTTTCCCTGGTGGTTAACTAACAAGCTACTGAGGGTGGCCTAATAAGAACATTGGCAGGTAATAACGTTATGTCAAGTGATGCAACGTTCAAGATAACATTGGCAGGCAATAACGTTATGTCAAGTTATGCAACGTTCAAGATAACATTTTCAGGTAATAATGTTATGTCAAGTGATGCAACGTCCAAGAAGAAAAATCAAATCAAACGGAATTTCTGAATAGTAGATGGATGCAGAAGCGTTGCTAGGTGCTTAAAAGATTCGGGGCTCACTCCCCCTCCCCCAAGGATAATTAGGTATTTCAACATTTTGCAGAACAAAAAATACAATGATGTTCTAATGATGCCTTGTATTGAATGTCGCAAGGTTTGGCACTTTTCCGCTGAGTTCCAGAACGCGCGGGAATTTTCGGCGTTTCAATATGACATCGATCACGGTATTCTATTCTGATTTTTTTCTCACATTATAGTAGGATAGTGTCGGAGTTAGAGAACAAACAAACACGTTTCTCTCACATTACAGTAGGATAGTGTCGGAGTTAGAGAACAAACAAACACGTTTCTCTCACATAATAGTAGGATAGTGTCGGAGTTAGAGAACAAACAAACACGTTTCTCTCACATTACAGTAGGATAGTGTCGGAGCTAGAGAACAAACAAACACGTTTCTCTCACATTACAGTAGGATAGTGTTGGAGTTACATATTATACATTCTTGAACCGCATATCGTCTGCTAATCGACAATGATTTTAATTATTTCGATAAAAGTTTTAACAAGTTCCCAAGATATGCATGAGTGGAACTACTATATTAGGAACATGAAGAGCTTAAGCTGATTATAATTTTAATAAAAGACGAACTGGTAAGATAAGGCTTATTATGTGTGTGGAGATAACGTCTTTGGTACATACGAGATACAAGCTCCCGTTGGATATACACGGGTACATATACCGGTGTGTATATATATATATATATATAGATACTATTTATACTTCTAGTGCACGTTGGGAGCCTTTATAAAGTTGATTTATACTAAAAGGCTTTTTTTTATATCTCTGAACATTGTGGGTGACTACCTTCCCACAATTGGCTGCAGAGAGCGAAAGGCAGTAGG
>NW_013672783.1:16876-21405 GCF_000517525.1 Limulus polyphemus
CATGTAATAACGGCTTTTATCTTTTGTTGTTTGGCTTCTTGGAAAGATAGAAACGGTTTGTCGTGTCTGATTTGTTGACGCGTGGGTTGTTTGTTTATTGGACGATGCTTTGCTGCAGGGCAACCCTTTCTATCCGTTGCATATATAAAGATATTTGGTATTTCACAACTCAGTTTTCAAACAAAGACAAAGCTAGTTGGCTGTTGAGAGTTCAAACCCTACATAGCTGTGTTTAAAGGAACTCGTCAACCCATGTCTTTAAGCGCTTCTCCATCAAACAATAAAGCTGTAATACGATTAAACTTAAACTCTTTCATGAGGTGTCGTCAAATGTCATTTTAGGAATGTTCGATACTTCTGTTAAGTTGCCCTGTAGAAACGTTTCACGTGCCAGGTATCAGATAAGTTGGTGTCATCAACACAAAAGATAATTTAATTGGATTATATCGCATTCTCTACCGACATTTCGCGTAACACGAGAGAGAGAGATGATTTTGGAGATGCTGTTAACATCTGGATCATTACATTTGTTTATCAGGTTTGTTTTGAAAAGCTGAAAATATAGGAAGCTAGCTTCTAAGAAACGAAAATTAATATTATGATGTGTTTCTTAAATATAATAGTGTATTGAGAGTCCTAAGTAAGTTTCTATCTTTAGGGAATCAATTTTTTTATGTTGCTTCTTAACAAAAATAACAGTTTCAAACTTTCGTCGTGTCCATTGCTTGTTCTTAACAGAAATATCAGTTTCAAGTGTTTCTCGATACTCAAACTTGCTTCTTAACAGAAATATCAGTTTCAAGTGTTTCTCGATACTCAAACTTGCTTCTTAACAGAAATATCAGTTTCAAGTGTTTCTCGATACTCAAACTTGCTTCTTAACAGAACATTTAAATTGTACCCATATTTAACGATGCTTCTTGACAGAAATTGTGGCAGGTATAGCTAAATCTAAGAAGTATCTGACCTGGCCTTTTAGCCCACGTGATCACAAGGTGCCGTTCAGATCGAATATTCCAATTCTAAAAACAAAAGTAAAACGTAAAACCACGAGTTAAATCTTTGGAAAGTAGACATCAGTAGTGGTCGCTGTAAAACTTATATAACAAACTTAGAGTATAATATGAAATGTCAATGGGGAGTGTGCTGCCAAATTCTATCCTGCCCGTGATGTGCTTGTTTGTTGGTGTGATGTAAAAAGAGACACAAGGTCTATCGGTTCTAGCCATCCCTAATTTCGAGCTGAAAAATTAGAAGGAAGGCAGTTAGTCAAAAGTTATCCATCTTGAGCTACTCTAATTCGAATATTGGGCTGCAATGGGACGTGAACCATGGACTGTCAGATTTCCAGTCCGGAACGCTGACCAGTAAGTAGACCACGCTCTGCTCTTAAACGAAATGAAATATTAACTGATCTGAAACAATAACTTAGCTCTGCAACAGGGATATAATTTGGATGGGTATTAGGACTTGGCACAGATTGATGTTTAGTAGGACAGAATTTGGATGGAGGATAAGATTTGGCACATAGTGGCGCCATGTTGGATAGGTATCAATAACGTAATTAGCTACATAATGGTTTTTCATATAGATTTATACTTTAATTTTGCAATTTACGCTGTTTTTTTTATACAAATTGTTTAGATAAATAAAGACAAACATTTTCATTTATTTGGAAAAATTCGCAATGAAATTACCGATAATCAGTTCACCTCATGGTTTTCACTTGGAGTGTGACGTGCAAGAACTGCCACGTTTACATGTGTTCATTTACATTCGTGGTATGCTCTGATACATTGTCCTCTCGCGAATAAACGGGTAGGGCCCACAACAACAAGAGGTTCGTCAACTACTATATTACAGAATATGAGTTTGTCTTTCCCCGACCCTGACTGATGCAAAGAAAGAAATTATATAATAATGATGCACAAATCAACAATCAAACTTAAAACAAACAATTAAATACAACCAAGTGTTCTACGCATGCGTGTGAAACACTAGAGACAGTGAGAGAGAGAGAGAGAGTTTTCTTTAATCAGGTTAGTGTCAGTCCACCCTGAATTAAAAAGATAAGCTAAAACTTAAAGTTAATACAAAATTAAAACCCTAGAGAGTTTGGAAAGCAAACCTAGAGATAAAACTAAAATAAAAAATCCAAGCATTTCTAACAATAATGTAGCCCCCCCCCCCCCCCCCCAGTGGCACAGCGGTATGTCTGCGGACTTACAACGCTAGAAACCGGGTTTAGATACCCATGGTGGGCAGAGCACAGATAGCTCGTTGTGTAGCTTTGTGCTTAATTATAAAACAAACAAACAAACAATCTCTATCAGTTGAAAATTATGAGCGGCTATTTATGCTTATAAGCGCAGATAGTCCTTGAGTAGCTTTGTACAAATGTCAGAAATCAAACTGTGTGACAGTGAAGTTTCATTTTGCATTCCTTCTGTACATATATAAGAGATAGTAATAATGCATATTAGGTATTTATGTCTGGTATAAAAGAATAAATATATTATTAAAAATATTTTTTTTAAGAAGGGTTTTCGTATCAAGTTTTGTACACAGAAATAATGAGATTCATGTTGATCATGTACGTATTCCGGATGCGAAAAGTCCATCAAAACAAAGGTGACTTATTTTAGTTAAAATTTAGGATTTTCGGATCGAAGGGCGCATGATAAGATATAAGAAACAAAATAGTAAGGATAACACAAGTTAAAACCCTTAAGGTCTTCCTTGTCATATTTAACATCATTTAAAGCGCCATTATTGCCGAACAAACAAACTTTTGTGTTTATTTAGAAAGTTCTGTGAAATCTCTGTCTTGAAGAACAATCTTAATTATGAACTTCGAGTATATTCTGTAGGGATCTTTATTATATACTATTTTATCCTAAGCCTAGGAGCGTTATGGTTACTCTAATGTCAGCTCCACATCCAACACCATACATTTTACCTCTGGTGTTTATAAAACGTGCGCTCATAGTTCGAAAAATAAATAATATATTAATGTAGTATCAAGGAGCGATGCAAACTGTTATATTTTGGTGTTAAACTCTACTTGCAGTAAATAATGTCTTACAAAACTTACAAAATAGAAAGTTCTCTATAAGAAATATAATTAATAAATATTAGATCAGAACATTGATCAGTATTAGACCAGAACAAGCTACATACTCTAACATTATTATCTTCGGGCTCGAAACTAACCACACGTTATGAGTGTTGATAAAATACGGTGCTATACAAATAATTGATGTCTACAACATACAGTATCATTTTGATGTATGGGAGTTAATTAACCCAGCACAACATACAGTGTCACCTGGGCTTATGGGATTTATTTAACCCAGCATTACACAACATATAACATAATTAGGGTTCACTAGGGTTAGTTAATCCAGCATTACACAACGTATAACATCATTGGGGTTTAGTTAACCTAACATCACACAGCATATAATTAGGGTTCATTAGGGTTAATTAACCCAGCATTGGGTTAATTAACCCTAATGAACCCTAATTATGCTGTGTGATGTTAGGTTAACTAAACCCCAATGATGTTGTACGTTGTGTAATGCTGGATTAACTAACCCTAATTATGTTATATGTTATGTAACATTGCACAACATACAGCATCATTTGAGTTTAGTTAACCCAGCATTACACAACATACAGCATAATTAGGGTTTATTAAAAAATAATGAGTCTTCAATTAAATTCAAAACTAAAGAGTCATCAATTAAATAATAACTAATGAGTCTTCAATTAAGTAATAACTAATGAGTCTTCAATTAAGTAATAACTAATGAGTCTTCAATTAAATAATAACTAATGAGTCTTCAATTAAGTAATAACTAATGAGTCATCAATTAAATAATAGCTAATGAGTCTTCAATTAAGTAATAACTAATGAGTCATCAATTAAATAATAACTAATGAGTCTTCAATTAAATAATAACTAATGAGACTTCAATTAAATAATAACTAATGAGTCTTCAATTAAGTAATAACTAATGAGTCTTCAATTAAATAATAACTAATGAGTCTTCAATTAAGTAATAACTAATGAGTCTTCAATTAAATAATAAATAATGAATCTTCAATTAAGTTTAAAAAAGGATGGCTATGCTTGGACATTGGGATCTGTTTGAGGTATCTCAGAGATGATTATTTATTTGATTTAAATTATGCATTGATCATTTGTCTTCTAGTCCGAACAATGACGTGGCACACGTTAGAAACCCAAGATGTCAACCTACAGTGTCCTTATAAATTGTGGTTAGTTGACCCAGCATTACACAACATATAAGTATCATATGGGTTCATTGGGGTTTAGTTAATCCAGCATTACACAACGCACAGCCGCATTTGGGTTCATGGAGGTTAATTAACCTAGCATTACACAACATATAAGTATCATATGGGTTCATTGGGGTTTAGTTAATCCAGCATTACACAACATATAAGTATCATATGGGTTCATTGGGGTTTAGTTAATCCAGCATTACACAACATATAAGTAT
>NW_013672783.1:22405-26508 GCF_000517525.1 Limulus polyphemus
ATTACACAACATATAAGTATCATATGGGTTCATTGGGGTTTAGTTAATCCAGCATTACACAACATATAAGTATCATATGGGTTCATTGGGGTTTAGTTAATCCAGCATTACACAACATATAAGTATCATATGGGTTCATTGGGGTTTAGTTAATCCAGCATTACACAACATATAAGTATCATATGGGTTCATTGGGGTTTAGGTAATCCAGCATTACACAACGCACAACCGCATTTGGGTTCATGGAGGTTAGTTAACCTAGCATTACACAACATATAAGTATCATATGGGTTCATCGGGGTTTAGTTAATCCAGCATTACACAACATATAAGTATCATATGGGTTCATCGGGGTTTAGTTAATCCAGCATTACGTAAGATACAAAATATCATTTGGGTTCATTAGAATTAGTTAATTTTGGGAAAAGTCTTCTTTGGAAGACATTCGAGCCCTGTTACTATGATAAATCGTGCTCTTTACAACGCTTTTAATCTAGCTTTACTTAACTCACTACACTTGACAACGCTTTTAATCTAGCTTTACTTAACTCACTACACTTGACAACGCTTCTAATCTAGCTTTACTTAACTCACTACACTTTACAACGCTTTTAATCTAGCTTTACTTAACTCACTACACTTGACAACGCTTCTAATCTAGCTTTACTTAACTCACTACACTTGACAACGCTTTTAATCTAGCTTTACTTAACTCACTACACTTTACAACGATTTTAATCTAGCTTTACTTAACTCACTACACTTTATAACGCTTCTAATCTAGCTTTACTTAACTCACTACACTTTACAACGCTTTTAATCTAGCTTTACTTAACTCACTACACTTGACAACGCTTTTAATCTAGCTTTACTTAACTCACTACACTTTACAACGCTTTTAATCTAGCTTTACTTAACTCACTACACTTTACAACGCTTTTAATCTAGCTTTACTTAACTCACTACACTTGACAACGCTTTTAATCTAGCTTTACTTAACTCACTACACTTGACAACGCTTTTAATCTAGCTTTACTTAACTCACTACACTTTACAACGCTTTTAATCTAGCTTTACTTAACTCACTACACTTTGTGTAAGGGATATGAAAAGCGGGATATCTTCATGTGAAGTGGTGAACTCTACCAAACTCTTCTGATACAAACATGATGATAGTATGGCATGCAACATCTATTTTGGTGTAAAAATTATGTCCTATTAATAAAACATGGTCAAATAATGTGTCCGAACTATTAATTGAATAATGCACCCATAGCTCCCGTGTATAAATATAATTACATAGAGCCTACGGACTTACAACTGTAAAATCCGGGGTTCGATTCCTTGCGGTAGACACAGCAGATAGCCATGTGGCTTTACTGTAAAACAAACAAACAAACAATTTACTGAGTCTCCTGAAACTTAGCGGCAAGCTTTACGGCTTAAAACGCTAAGATTCATGGTTCAATTCCTTGTATTGGACACATCGCAGGTAGTCTATTATATAGCTTTACACTTAAAACAAACAAATAAACTAGCTATTTGGTACCTTTTCGAGACAGAAAATGTTTTTGAACCGATATTAAACAGATATTTAAATTCATTTAAAATGTTTTTTTAACCGATATTAAACAGATATTTAAATTCATTTAAAATGTTTTTTTAACCGATATTAAACAGATACTTAAATTCATTTAAAATATTTTTTTAACCGATATTAAACAGATACTTAAATTCATTTTTGAATGTCTAAGTTTTTAAGATAATCTATATTCTGTACATTATTATATTGTAAAGGATGTTGTTTTAGTGCCTTGGTTTTTACGCTCATTGCTTATTCACGGTGAAAACACATTATTATATTGTAAAGGATGTTGTTTTAGTATCTTAGTTTTTACGCTCATTGCTTATTCACGGTGAAAACACATTATTATATTGTAAAGGATGTTGTTTCAGTACCTTGGTTTTACGCTCATTGCTTATTCACGGTGAAAACATATTATTATACTGTAAAGGATGTTGTTTTAGTGCCTTGGTTTTTACGCTCATTGCTTATTCACGGTGAAAACACATTATTATATTGTAAAGGATATTGTTTTAATACCTTGGTTTTTACGCTCATTGCTTATTCACGGTGAAAACACATTATTATACTGTAAAGGATGTTGTTTTAGTACTTTAGTTTTACGCTCATTGCTTATTTACGGTGAAAACACATTATTATACTGTAAAAGATGTTGTTTTAGTACCTTAGTTTTACGCTCATTGCTTATTTACGGTGAAAACACATTATTATACTGTAAAAGATGTTGTTTTAGTACCTTAGTTTTACGCTCATTGCTTATTCACGGTGAAAACACACTATTATATTGTAAAGGATATTGTTTTAGTGCCTTAGTTTTTACGCTCATTGCTTATTCACGGTGAAGACACATTATAATTATTCTATTTTCATTCTATTAATCTACAATTCTTCTTCACAACATTCTAGGCCAATATGACCTCGTGGTTAGCGTGCCATTGTATCGAAAGGATCAAGGCTGGAACCCGAAAAATACTTCTGAACACGCTCCATATTTTAAGCTGTGGAAGCTTTATAACAGTGACAGTTAATCCTCTATTTGGTTAAGAGTAACCGTGTAGGCGGTGGGTGTTGCTGACCATTGTCCTTCCTCTGGTCAGTATTTTAAAACTAGGTATGGTTGAACATTGGGATCTCTATCTCAGCCGTTTCGTCCATGTGTTACATAAGATGTAACAAGTTGGAAATCATCATTACACCCTTACCATATTGGTGGCGAGTAAAGATCGTTTACTGTTTTATACGTTTTTTTTTTGCTTCCCACTGGCAGTGGTTTCGAGACCCGTGGTGGGCAGAGCACAGATAGCCCTTTGTATAGCTTTGTGCTTAATGACAGCAACTTGATTTTGTATGTCGATCGCCCAACCGAAGTTGTTGAGCGAATATTTTATAACCAAAGTATAAAAACATACTATAAATTTCTGCCTTCGAAAATATACGTAGCGTACACTAACTTTGATGTCATAGTTAAGGTATTATATAGAAGTGTTTACAGAACGTGCTTCAAAGAACAACAACAAAAAGTTATACGTACTTCTAAAACAGAGAAGAAATGACAACGATCTTCATGTATATATATATATATACACAGTTACTAATGAAATAAGTACAGTCTGATTGGGGTATTACCTTTTAACACATTCACTAAGAAACAAAGCTAATGAAACACATCTCACCTCTTCTATTATGTTATATTTAAAAGGTTTAGAAATATTTCAATACAATGTTGCGAAAATAATTGGATTTGAAACTCTTTTTGTTGAAAAAACAATTTTTTTTTCTTCTAAAGTCTCGTATGCACGCTTATCTCAAACGGGAGCTGTCACATGTTGACATAATTCAAGAGGTTTCTTTTGTCTCTTCGATTGAAAGGCGTCTTGAAAATCAATAGGTTTTTCAGCCCAGTGGGAATGAACCGTTTTGGTAGATAGTATCCTACGTGCCATTGCTGTCAATGTTCGTGGATTCCTCACTTTCTAACCGAGTTAATACAAGTTTTACATGTGTACAAGAAAAAGTTAAAACACTCGTCAATTCTTACAGAAAAAAGTACGGCTATTGAAATTGATAGCAGAGGTGAATTAATAGTTACTAAAGGCCTTTCACGAATGAAGGGTAAAGGTAAAAAAGGGTTATAAAACATACACAATTAAATAAATATTAGCAAAGGTAGTTTCATAACGGGAAACAAATGCACATATATATAAAGGAGGACAAGATAGCATTCGTAAAAAACACAGACTATTATAACGTGTAATCAGATAAATTTATATTTTATTTTTAGCTCTACAAAGACACCAGGTATTTGAATATATAAGACTAGTTTATATTTTATTTTACAAAGACATACACTTCTTCACTGCCGCAGGAAGCAATTTTAGAGTGGCCATTGCCAAATTGCCATTTCTAGGAGGGGTCTGGGGTCATGCCTCACACGATGTTTTAAAAAAAATTATGCTATTAGATTGAATCTTGGGCCAGTTTAACTTCAAATACTGCACACACACAACGTTTTGAAATA
>NW_013672783.1:27323-32362 GCF_000517525.1 Limulus polyphemus
TATATATATATATATATATATATATACTAAAAACAAAACTTACGTCTCTCTTCTTACGTTTTACTATATTTTCGTTTTGTAGCTGCGGCTGAGCGACTCATAGAATGGCTCTGAGTTTTTTGTTTTTTTTTTCAAGTACAGAATTTTAGCTCATAACTCCATCTCTTCACCGATTTGAGATCTAATTACAGCCGTGGCTATTGAGGGTTATCTCTTGTTTTGTTTCAACAAGTTTGCACAACTTAACGTTTGTTCCAGTCACAGAAGGATTATTCTTAACACCCTCAGTTGCGCCTGTCTCTAAGCTCTTAGTTTAGGGTCAGACGTTTTCAAACCAAAATAACTGTCATGTTTTTGTTGTTCTTGTTGTCCCAGTTGCAGTGTGAGGGGGTGGAAGCACTAGGAAATATACGTCCCAGCCGCAGTAAAAGAGATATTCCCATCTTGGAAATTCTAAATCCCTGTTCTGAACAAATCTTTATGATCAGAGTGAATGAAAATGTTACATCCCCTTCTCAAAACAAATCAATTTTCGATGGCATCACGCTACGTATGAAATGTCAATATGTAGTTCTGATACATTCTGTTCCACCGCAACTTTATCTACCTAACTTGTTGATTTGTATATTAACATATTCAACTCTGTATTTGTCTATCTTAAGTACTGATGTTTTGAAGCAGTTAATTAGTGGTTCTAAAAAGTGTGGTATACGAACCATTGGTAGTTCTCGAGGTTCCTCCAGTTCGTTCATAATTCAAGCCACTGACGGTCGTGTCCATACGAGAGAACAGGACAGGTGGGATAAGACCGGTAGGTGGTCCGCGGGGTCTTTTGCCTCGCTTGACGTTTTTAGGAATTCTAGAAATGATACCGTAAACATCACGATTATTTCTAAACCCACAATTAGGATCCATAAAGTAATTTGTCTTTAGGAGTTAATTTACTTTACATGTTTAAAAACAAAACTGTCTGTCGTCCTTTTGGATCACATGGTGTTTTATACATAACTAAATAATATGGCTGTTAATGTCATTGACAATGGTGTTTTATACATAACTACATAATATGGCTCTTAATGTCATTGGCAATGGTGTTTTATACATAACTACATAATATGGCTCTTAATGTCATTGACCTCTGACTTTGAGTATAACTGTGATCTCAAACGGTCTATACAATTATTATGTAAGGCTTATATTTTTACTAAACATTAAAATAAGGAAGTAAAAATATAGCAAGGACTTTTGTTTGTTTTTGGCACGTGACTTGCTGATTTGTACCCTCTGTAGTCATTCAAAAGCTCTGTCTTGTAGTAGATTGGGTGTATTACTCATTCAAAATTTTTATTATGAATTTTGAGCACTTCTCATTTAAAATCGTTATCATGAATTATGAATCCTATTCATTCAATACTATAAACATTAAACGTTCACCTCTTTCTAGTCAAAATATATCATCATACCTGAAATAAAGTAGTGTATGTAAAACAGGAAGATTCCGTTAGGTGGCCTGAGTAAAAGCTGTCACCTTTCGCTTCATCATACCTGAAATAAAGTAGTGTATGTAAAACAGGAAGATTCCGTTAGATGGCCTGAGTAAAAGCTGTCACCTTTCGCTTCATCATACCTGAAATAAAGTAGTGTATGTAAAACAGGAAGATTCCGTTAGATGGCCTGAGTAAAAGCTGTCATCTTTCGCTTCATCATACCTGAAATAAAGTAGTGTATGTAAAACAGGAAGATTCCGTTAGATGGCCTGAGTAAAGCTGTCATCTTTCGCTTCATCATACCTGAAATAAAGTAGTGTATGTAAAACAGGAAGATTCCGTTAGATGGCCTGAGTAAAAGCTGTCACTTTCGCTTTTAGTTTTACGCAGCATTCAATATGTTGTCTTGTCATCTGAAATGTATCGTCACTTAGAGCCACTATACTTCGTGTCAGATCTTTCCATAGATGCAATTCTTCCGTTAGTCGTTTCACAATGACGAACATCCCTGTTGAACCTAGTAAATAGGTTAAAGGTTTCTAAAGAAAACATTTTCTTTTGACACATTTCTTGCTGCGAATGAAAAGCATAAGCAAACTGAGAAGGAAACTAAACGACGAAGTCATTTTTTTTTGTCTTCATTTTGACGTTGCTCTTGGACTTCCTTAACGGAGAGAAAAGCTTCATGTTGCGAAAAATACCGATATCATCAATCAACACGCGATGTATTTCTTTTTAAGAGAATGAAGATAAGACTATCCATCTTTATCGCTTTAAAATAAAACGCGACGCATTTCGCTGCTGGAGCAAACCAAGGTTCGAAACTGATCTTTTTTTTATGACTATTTTGTAACTTTATAAGCCAGCGTGATGTTTTTTTTTCTTTTACTTTTTAGTATTAAAACAGTCAAACCTATTTCTCTCTAATATGCATAAAATAGTTTTTATACGACACGTTTTCATTAAATAATCTGTACGCAAGGCTAATATTTCATGCATCATAAAGTCGTCTCGCTGAAATTTCTTTCAATATCCGCTGCTGAGGGAACTGGTGACTTCAAATATAAAAACAAAAATAATTTGGCTGGAATGTCGTTTCGAAACCTACTACATAAATACGTGATGAAAAGATACTCTCGGACCAAGGATTATTCTAACACTACTCAGGATTCTCCACTCACAAAACAACCCCTCTCTGAATCGAATCATACATCATGATACAACCATTAACGAAGGAATTATGGGATCTTTATCAAGACGCGCTTCTTACTCAGCCATTGCATATTCTGACACTACAAAGTTATAGACTCTTCGGGGATGAAACATCTGTATTCACGTTTTTTTATTACGATATCTCTTCCCAGCCTTAAGTAGTATGACGACACGTTGGACACGTGTATATTTATATCTATCGTTGTAAACTCCGTAGGCTCTGATCTCAGATTTCAGGCACTGAAGATTTAATTTAAGTTCAAATAAGATACGTAATAAATGACAAAATAAAACAAGTTAAGTTACTGAGTATGTTTTGTTTGTTTGTTTGTTAAGCACAAACATACACAACGGACTATCTATTTCGTTTTTTTTTTTTTTTAGCGTTTTAAGCCCCCAGACTTACCGCTGATCCACCGAGGGACTATGTAGAGTAAATAACCCACTTTCGGAATATTGTATTCTATAGCAGCTTGAAGCTTGTGAAATTTTTACGTGCTTTCATTTGATTGGCTTAATATTCAATTCGTTTTACGTTCACTTGCTTCGTCCGAGGAGCTTTTGAAATTACGTAGGAAATAAATAAAAACCATTACTTTTTGGCGTATTTTATTATCGTGCCGTATTAAAGCATTGAATTTCTTTGTTGTGACACAATACAAGTTTGATTGCAAAGCTACAGAAGACACAATCGAAAAAAAGGTGACACATTTTACGCTTAATTCGTTGCTTGAATAATATCCCCTTTTGGCATTCAGTAAACACAAAGTTGTTTGATGTTTAACATGAGTTAAAAATTACTTCGAAGATTTTACGAGATAAAACATAAAAAAATTAGTATTTGAGACAATGGAAAATATAATTAAAGTTTTGTCGTATAAAAAATTGTTTGTTTGTTTTTAATTATGCACAAAGCTACACAAGGGCTATTTGTGCTCTGCCCACCACGGGTATCGAAACTCGGAATTACCGCTGTGCCACTGGGGGGGGGCGTATAAAAGATATATGAATATAAAGTCAAATAATAGCTTACCAAAGGGAAACCTTGGAAACTACGCAAATACATACTTAATAACGCATATTAAAGTACGAATATGTTAATATCTACATATATAAAGTAGAGAAAACTCAGGACGTCTCTCCAAATAGCAGTTCAAATGGAAAAAGAATCAGACAAATGGTTCGAGTTTAAAAGAGATTTCAAATTTAACTCTTTTAATGCCGCGAATTGGAGCTGATCTGAGCAAGGAAGTGAAACCGACGCCAAACGAAAGTATCGTTTAAACCTTTGTATCCGATGAACGATTCGGGTGGTACAGCTCAAAATAGCGAAAGGAGACGGCCCACGCCTCCATATATATATAACTACTCTTTAATTAAACCCAGCACTGTCTGTTACTTTTGCTAACACGTCTATTTCTACAAGTCAGAATTTTCCATTTGTCAGGTGTCACAAATTGTTGTGAGGGAATGGTTGAGCCAATTTTGGCAAGCTTTGGTGAACCCCTTAAAATCAAGGGAAGCATTAGGACGAACTGTTCGAGTTTGGCGCCAAGCGAAAGTTACGTTTAACGCCGTGCGTAGCACGAATACCTTTGTCAATCTCTCGAATTCAGTAGATTGGCATGGCGAGTGACGAGTACACATACACTCTATCTCGCCATCCTCGTGAAGCCAACGAAATATATGCCATGCAAGGCGGGGATACGTTTGCTAGCACCTAAAGATATAAAAGAAGTGAACAAAACTGAGCATATGAAATTTAAATCTCGAATGCTGTTACAAAAAAAAACAAAAAAAAACACTGTCCAGAAAAATTAAGTGAACAATTTTATAAATTAAAATAAATTTACATTTCTTAGAATATATAAACGCACACAAAAAATAACAAATACTAAACGTACTAAAGCCAGGCCAACAGGTATTGGTTTCTGAAGCAAAATGGGGAAGGTCGGGGGGACTAAAGTCGCTTGTTAGAGATGCGCCAAATGAAGGCAGTTGTAAACTAGAGGGATTTAGGGACAAATTCCCCCAAACATTTTTTTTTTACTATTAGGGTGTCAATTTTTGATGTCGTTGGAGCAAATATATATAGTGGAACTTAGAGGAATAAAGCTACACGAAGTTAATGTGAAAATAAACACTTTAATATTTGTTTTTGTTTTTTCAGCATTTTTGCATATTGTTAACAAAAGGTTATTTGCAAATAGCCGTCTTTAATTTTCAACTCATAGACTAGATGGAAGGCAACAATGCCCATCATCCTTTTCTTACCTAACCGAATCACGATATTTGGATGTTATTCTTATAGCGCATCCATGCTCTAAAGTGCTTAGCGAG
>NW_013672783.1:33170-34437 GCF_000517525.1 Limulus polyphemus
TTACTGTTGTCCCACAGGGGACTACCATTTGCGTTCGTATACTTAACATAACGTTAACATAACATTAAATGGACATTTAATTTCCTATAGATCACATATATATATCTTCGTAATGTATCTTCAAGTTTAGGAATACAAATAATTATTACCATAAGCTAAAAGCACAGGAAAGTTCCAAAGTTTTTAGACCAAGTAATAATTGTTTGTTTGGTGGTTTGTTTATGAATTTCGCGCAAAGCTACACGAGGGCTATCTGCGCTAGACGTCCCTAATTTAGCAGTGTAAGACTAGAGGGAAAGAAGCTAGTCACCACCATCCACCGCCAACTCTTGGGCTACTCTTTTACCAACGAATAGTGGGATTGACCGTCACATTATAACGCCCCCACGGCTGAAAGGCGAGCATGTTTGGTGTGACGGGAATTCGAACCCACGACCCTCAGATTGCGAGTCGAGCGCCCTAACCACCTGGCCATGACGTGGCCCCCCAAGTAATAACAACAAGAACGAAAAAAAAACTTGTTTAGCGTCCTGAGTTTTCGAAAAAAAGGAGGAAGTCTTTTTTTTTCAAAATGACCTTTTTTAAAGAACGTTTGGACCCTTTTTTTCAGGATTGTTGCTTGTTTTCAAAGAGTCCATGTCGAACAGAAGTCTTCTTTTGTGTCATCAAAACGATATAGAATTTATGACAAATAAAGAAAAATGGCAAAACGAATCACCTGTGTTTCTTTGCTTCTTTCTACGATCGAAAAATGATAATTCGAAAAAGAGACGTTACAACGTCATCCTCAGGATGTAACGTCGAAACATGTAGAGTCGTCAACTTTTTGAAGGCCACAGATAGGCCTAAATAAAATGTTTTTAATTGTGTACCAGTTTAATGGAGCGATTGTTTCTATATTTTAACTAATGAATCTATGTCTACAATTATGACACATGCAACAACAATCTCGTTATCTCTATGTTTTATAGGCTCGTGCTTCAAGAATAACTAAGTCACTTATCGTAGAGAAATATATATATATATATAGAGTTTAAAGCAACGGAAACGTAATGATCCGTAATGTACGTTCACCGATCTCTTACACAGCACCACCGTTAAATCAACCATCCATCTTCTGAGCAAGAACAAAGCCAGGAACATGTGTACTTTATCATTAATCTAGGGAGAGAAATGACTTATTAAAGTAAACACTAACTTTTTTTTTCATATCGCTCAGAGAGATGTTTCCAGTTTTATTACTTACAGTAAAGCTCGACAGGAAATT
>NW_013672783.1:35437-36124 GCF_000517525.1 Limulus polyphemus
ATCCACTTGTGTGTGTGTGTGTGTGTGGAGGGGGGAAGCGAATTGGGTGTTGATGATGGGGACTCTGGCGCCCAATATTCATGTAAAAAAGGCTCGAACAGAATTTAACTTGCTGAAGCCAGTCAGTTATACAATCAATTTCGTAAACGAATTTGCGATAAAACTAAACTCACTGTCAGGACTAGTATGATTACAAGTTTTTGTACTCCTAACTCTGATTCACTGTCAGGACTAGTGTGATTACAAGTTTTTGTACTACTAGCTCTGATTCACTGTCAGGACTAGTGCGATTATACGCTTTTGTACTACTAGCTCTGATTCACTGTCAGGACTAGTACGATTACAAGTTTTTATACTACCAGCTCTGATTCACTGTCAGGACTAGTACGATTACAAGTTTTTGTACTACCAGCTCTGATTCACTGTTAGGATTAGTACGATTACAAGTTTTTGTACTACCAGCTCTCATTCACTGTCAGGACTAGTACGATTACAAGTTTTTATACTACCAGCTCTGATTCACTGTCAGGACTAGTACGATTACAAGTTTTTGTACTACCAGCTCTGATTCACTGTTAGGATTAGTACGATTACAAGTTTTGTACTACCAGCTCTGATTCACTGTCAAGACTAGTACGGTTACAAGTTTTTGTACTATCAGCTCTGATTCATTGTCAGGACTAGTAT
>NW_013672783.1:36465-43869 GCF_000517525.1 Limulus polyphemus
GTATACTGTATTATTACAACCAACAGCTAGTCTTCATGTTCCATTAGTAAGGTATACTGTATGATTACAACCAACAGCTAGTCTTCATGTTCCATTAGTAAGGTATGGTGTATTATTACAACCAACAGGTAGTCTTCATGTGTTCCATAAGCAAGGCATATTGTATTATTACAACCAACACCTAGTCTTCATGTTACATTAGTAAGGTATACTGTATTATTACAACCAACACCTAGTCTTCATGTGTTCTATTAGTAAGGTATACTGTATGATTACAACCGACACCTAGTCTTCATGTATTCTGTTAGTAAGGTATACTGTATTATTACAACCAACAGCTAGTCTTCATGTGTTCTATTAGTAAGGTATACTGTATGATTACAACCGACACCTAGTCTTCATGTATTCTGTTAGTAAGGTATACTGTATTATTACAACCAACACCTAGTCTTCATGTTCCATTAGTAAGGTATACTGTATGATTGCAACCAACACCTAGTCTTCATGTGTTTTGTTAGTAAGGCATACTGTATTATTACAACCAACAGCTAGTCTTCATGTGTTCCATTAGTAAGGTATACTGTATTATTACAACCAACACCTAGTCTTCATGTTCCATTAGTAAGGTATACTGTATTATTACAACCAACACCTAGTCTTCATGTGTTCTATTAGTAAGGTATACTGTATTATTACAACCAACACCTAGTCTTAATGTGTTCCATTAGTATAGTATACTGTATTATTACAACCAACACCTAGTATTCATGTTCCATTAGTAAGGTATGCTGTATTATTACAACCAACACCTAGTTTTCATGTGTTCTATTAATAAGGTATACTGTATTATTACAACCAACATCTTGTCTTCATGTTCCATTAGTATGGTATACTGTATTATTACAACCAACACCTAGTCTTCATGTGTTCCATAAGCAAGGCATATTGTATTATTAGCATTTTAATTAACAGTGTAAGTTAGAACGTTTAATTCCTCTAATTTTATTATTCGTAACGTTTGTTACTAAACTTTCATTACAAGATTGTTTTTCGATGTTAGCCTAATATGTTTATTTAGAAATAACTCCAATCTAGCCGAACGTTGGTCCTTTGTGTAGATGGCGCAACGTACCTCTAAAACGTTTATAATGTCTAACGCTTAGACGTTCAAAATCGACATCTGCAGTTAGTAAGTGCGTACGTATTTCAAATATATTTTTCGAACAAAGAAGAAACACAGAGGTCGCTTGTTCCGCATTTCGAAAAAGGCTGAGCTTGTTACTTTTGAGCACAAAAATAATAGGCAATTAATATTCTGGTCAGAGCAAGCTACTTACATAGAGCAATATTTTCGGCCGTAAACACAATAATATCTACAGTTAACCCATTTTGTAGCTATGTGTTTTACAACAAACCAACTAAATCCTAAATATATTTGTATTTCTCAGCAAAGTATTGTTTCTAATCGAAGTATATAGTTGAAAATATTGGTATTTCTGACCAAAAATACATCATTTTTAAACTAGTTTCTATTTCTGATATAAGTATGTAGTTTCTAAACGTGTTTGTTGTATTCCACTTGATGTGTTGTTAGAGATTTGAAAAAAAAACAAAAAAAAACGTTTTAGTTTTAATACTCCAGAGAGAACCCTATAAATCATCATATAACTGTTCTGTTGCTCTTAAATTTTTATCTTGTTTTATTTTCTTGGAAGTTTATAATACGTATCAGTTTTCAAACTTTGCAGACGAGGGGATTGAAACTATTTTTCTAACAAATAATAGGCCCGGCATGTCCAGGTGGTTAGGGGGCACTCGACTCGCAATCTGCGGGTCGCGGGTTCGAATCCCCGTCCTCAATAATTTGTGTTATTCGTACACAGTCTAAAGAAAGTACATACTAAAATGTGCTATACTAGGTTCTATAGTTATCTTTCTTTCACAAATTTAGTGTCCTCGACTTTGTTAACCACGGGTATCGAAACTTGATTTGTTAGCGCTGTAAGCCCTCATAATGACCTGTGAACCACCAGAGAAGAAATGCTTGTTTGTTTTTACCACAAAGACACACGATATGCTATCTACATTCTGTCTACCACAGGAGATCTAACCCCGGATTTTAGTGTTTTAAGTGTGAAAACTGGCCCACTTTTATTTTTTATTTTTGCAGAGAAATATAATCGAAATTAGCGAACATATTTTAAGGATAATTAGAGAAACGATTAACAATAATAAAAGAAATTAACAATAATATTAATAACAATGGGGTTACGTTTACGGTAAAGCTTTCACTTCTACGATTCTCTCAGAAAGTTCAACTCTTTTGCCTTTAAACTCAATGAATAATACAATGGATCTTTAAGAAACAAAAACAGTTTTGATTCCTTGTAACTGCTCCTAACCCGAAGACTCTGTTTACGGCCCATTAGCTCACCAAGGAAATAAATGGTTAAGCATCTAAACCACGGGCAGGAAACTAATTTCATCTGTGGAGCGACATTTCTTACTCAGACATGTCGATAAACAGCCTCTTGACATATCCAGCTAAGACAGTAAATCAACTGTGAAACTAGTACAACGTTTCCTTCCTCACCGGTTTATAATAATCCGTCTCGCTCCTGCATCAGAGTCAGTTGGTAAGCGTTTAAAACTAAGGCAGACTGCAAATATTTCAATAGAATTGGCATCAGATATACTCAGCACACTCAGACTCTTAATCATTTCAAACTCAAACAAAAAAAGAAATAAGTCGAATTGTTGAAAGGGGGAAACAACATAATAAGAAACTATATGAAAAATTATTTGAAATAAGGGTTCAAATAAAGGAGTGTAAATTTTGAATAATAAGTAAAAGTTACTGTCATGTATAAGTGGCGAAATTCTTTAAAATGTTTATATATTTCATTAACCCAACAAATACAGCTGGAAGTTTAAGAAGATACATTTATCCCCCCCTTTTTTTTTACATATTACTAGTTTGTGTGAGAAAAAAAAATCCATTTCTCAGTCCTTCTCAATAGAAATCTGACAAATATGAAACTCGTTTTCACAACAACTTTTGTAACGTAAATTGATCAATATTTAGATTAACAAGTTTAAATTTACACCGTGACCTCATACTAGTAGCCACTAGAAAACATTTAGCAACAAAGCCATTAATTATTACTGTAAATGACAAACATTAGTTTCAGAAAGTTAGGTATGTAATAGTCAAGAAATACTAGATGTGTTAAGAAACCTCCCTAATTGACTCACGAGGCATTAACCACGTAGAAACTTCTCAGTTGATTGTAGGGTATGTAGTAGTCAAGAAATACTAGATGTGTAAAGAAACCTCCCTAATTGACTCACGAGGCATTAACCACGTAGAAACTTCTCAGTTGATTGTTGGGTATGTAATAGTCAAGAAATACTAAATGTGTAAAAAAACCTCCCTAATTGACTCACGAGGCATTAACCACGTAGAAACTTCTCAGTTGATTGTAGGGTATGTAGTAGTCAAGAAATACTAGATGTGTCAAGAAACCTCCCTAATTGACTCACGAGGCATTAACCACGTAGAAACTTCTCAGTTAATTGTTGGGTATCTGATCTTGACCTGCACATTGTAACCATATTTTAGTTCAGATCACTGATCTTGACCTGAACATTGTAACCATATTTTAGTTCAGATCACTGATCTTGACTTGTACATTGGAATTTCATCCTAGTTCGGAATCTTGAGCTGTATACTCTAACATTATTCGAGTTCATTCTCTTGGTCTGTTGCATGGAGTAAAATATAGTTACACGTGTCACCGAATTGTTCTCAAGGAACTAAATCCAGCATGTGGACCTGTTTCCTGGAACTTTACAGAAGTAAGTTATTGTCTTTTAAATTATAATTAGGTAAAAATATGAATCGGTTTTGTAGTATCTGCACACTCTAGCTATTGAAAATATTGAGGTTCTGCAAATAAAGAAATATCTTCTTGAAAATACAGTACATCAGTTAAAATCTAGCTGTGTTCTTCTTAAATGAACAATGGGACTGTGGCATCATCATAATGTCCTCATTATAACTGAACTAATGGATCACTGGCATCATCATAATGTCCTCATTATAACTGAACTAATGGATCACTGGCATCATCATAATGTCCTCATTATAACTGAACTAATGGATCACTGGCATCATCATAATGTCCACATTCTAACTGAACAATGGCACTGTGGCATCATCATACCTGAACGATGGAACTCTGGCGTCATCATAATGTCCACATTCTAACTGAACGATGGATCAGTCAAACAACTCTATCTTAGACAGTCTCCACTGTTTACAACGGACATTTTAGTCCTAGTATTAGAGACTAAAGAATGACATCTGTAATGGAGACAATTAGTCTAATTCAAATTGAATAATTAAAGAATAAACAAGTCTATCTTAGACAGTCTTCACTGTTTACAACGGACATTTTAGTCCTAGTATTAGAGACTGAAAAATGACATCTGTAATGGAGACAATTAGTCGAATTCAAATTGAATAATTAAAGAATAAACAGCTCTATCTTAGAAAACTAATATTAGGTTTGAAATAAGAATCACTGTTCAATATATTTTAACTACCATGTGTTTGTACTGCTACGTAGCAGCTTTTCAAATCTGTAGGAAGTTGATAGATGACTAATACTGGAGACAATATAAAAATAAAAACTTAGTTATTGATATCTTATTGAAGACGTAAAAATAACTAAACTATTAGATCTCACGTGTTGTAGCTCATTCCTTCCAGTAATTAAAGTAGGCAACTTACCTCAACGAACAAGTCCATTTTGTACAGTTTACTCTAGACTTGAACCCTAACCATACAGTAATTGGACGATAAAACAGTAACGAAAGCAATGTAATAGTGTTTTAACTTTAGAACGGACGATATAAAGGACCAGTCGCGGCCGAGTGGCTAGCGTGCCCAAATTCTGAATCCAAGTATCCTAGGTTCGTGACCTGTTGGCGCAAAAGTATGTTGCCCAATTTGGGGCAGTGTAGTTACTATAAAAAAATGACGGCGAAGTTCCCATATTCGTCCAGACGAAAATGAACTAAAGTTTGGCGGTGGATGCTGTTGGTTAGCTGTCTTCCCTATTGTTGATCATTTCAAAGTTAGGACGGTGGACGCTATGTAGCTTTATACAAAACCTGGAAAAAATACATAGGAAGTAATAAGATTAACCATTCATAGGAACTAAGGAAGTAATAAGATTAACCATTCACAGGAATTAAGGAAGTAACAAGATTAACCATTCATGGGAATTAAGGAAGTAACAAGATTAACCATTCACAGGAATTAAGGAAGTAATAAGATTAACCATTCACAGGAATTAAGAAAGTAATAAGATTAACCATTCACAGGAATTAAGGAAGTAATAAGATTAACCATTCGCAGAAATTAAGGAAGTAATAAGATTAATCATTCACAGGAATTAAGGAAGTAATAAGATTAACCATTCATAGGAATTAAGGAAGTAACAAGATTAACCAATCACAGGAATTGAGGAGGTAATAAAGTCAACCATTTACTTAAGATAATTTTCTCGGTTAACTTGTTTTTCTTATTCTCTCATTTACTTTAATGAATCATAATGGGTTCTTTACCCCCCCCCCAAAAAAAAAAGAAGAAAAGAGATAGAAACTAAACCGTATTGAATCGAGGATCTGTACTCATTACAAGTTGTTTAAATCATTTATTATTTTCTAACACACAGTTTACTAACTTTCACCTAGTCATTCACATTTAAAAATAAACTCTGTTTTTTAAAAAGCGATTGTAAGCCCTCAAGCTTATCACTGAGACACCAGGGTCACTAGCCAAGGAGGGTCATTCATTATAAAATAGGAAAAAAATCCCGAAGTTTTAGATATTGAGCAATCATCCTTTCATGTGTTTTAAACAAATTTAACGAGATGTAATGCCAAGAAGGAAACATTGAAGGAACAACCCATCGTTCAATACTGTTTTCCTTTCGTATGTCCGCAGAAAGCTTTCTCTATCCATTCTTTCCAAGTGATCCCTTCTGAGTGTGGACATTAAGATGTTGCATTTCCATTGCTCAGTTAGAATGAGAACATTATGATAATGCCAGAGTTTTACATTGTTCAGTTATGATGACGCCAGAGTTCCATTGTGCAGTTATTAAATGCCAAGGTTCCTTTGTTCAGTTATGATGACGCCAGAGTTCCCACATTCAGGTATGATGATGCCACAGCATCATTGTTCAGTTAGAATGTGGACATTATGATGATGCCAAAGCTCCATTGTTCAGTTAGAATGTGGACATTATGATGATGCCAAAGCTCCATTGTTCAGTTAGAATGTGGACATTATGATGATGCCAAAGTTCCATTGTTCAGTTAGAATGTGGACATTATGATGATGCCAAAGCTCCATGTTCAGTTAGAATGTGGACATTATGATGATGCCTTCTTTAATTATTCAAGTTGAATTCGACTAATTGTCTCCATTACAGATGTCATTCTTCAGTCTCTAAATACTGGGACTAAAATGTCCGTTGTAAACAGTGGAGACTGTCCTCCGAATTCGATAAATCGTATTCATGAAAACTGTAGCATTAGAATTTCAAAACAAGTTTTTTAATAGAAAAACACGAAAACTTCAGATGCCAATTTTTAACGAAACTCTCGTATAGCCCACCCCCTCCTTCTGTGACAGATGACGCGTTTTATTAGACGTCCCCATAGTTTATTAACAGCTCCACACGTCTGCTCTCTAACAGTATTCTGACATCCACGAAGGTTGCTTGTTGTATTTTTTCTTCTATAAGACTTCTTACAAACGTTGATATCTTGTTGAGCAACAGTTCAAACAAATATTAGAAAGGAAAATTACAAGCAATATGGTTATAATTCAGAAAACAAACAACATATTAAACTAATATCAAATTAGCACATTAAACCACGAGTCCTCGAGCTTTTCATCACAAATACATCCCCCAGAGGCCCCCACTCGCCCAACATATCTATATATACTGAATACCTTAACAGCAGTGTATATATCTCCCTACAGCTTTTCCCGCCTCTTGGGAGTTTACTAATGTGAACATTTCCCGTTTAGCAACTACAAGCCAACTCTATCACTCACGTTTGCGTTTTATACCTTACACGCCTCGGCATCCTATTTCTAATTATAGTGTGGGGTGAAGAGAAACAAGCGTTTCTGACCGCCCCTGATTATATTTCGAGATATATGATTAACCTAAATACCTACCATGTCCAAAAGAAAAGGTTTAGATACCAATCATAGATGGAGAACCAGTGCTGAAGTGAAAGGAAATGTCTTAAAAAATTTTTTGAAAAAAACATTTCTTCGTAGAGGGCGATTATTTACAATCTAAAACGTATTTTAGG